>NC_052665.1:4869677-5174032 GCF_016802725.1 Solenopsis invicta
AAACATCGCTCCAGTGCAAGCGTCTATAACCGAGCCATTGTAATTTAGGCACAGGATATCACAGTACAAGACCCATACTAATTTATTTCTACAGATGCAAAGATCTTTCAAGTCGAGTGCTACTGAATTACTCAGAATGATATCTATCAATTTAGAGAGCACCTGCGCCTGTTCGCTTGGTGGACCTGGACGGAACTTTGAGGAACACAGAGGAGACAATTCCACATTTGGTACTATGTAGCCATGATCTGGAGTATCCGCTTTCGGTGTCGCTAATTCCTAAAACAATTTTAATTAAAATAAATAGATAAGTCATTATAAAATATTACCTAAATTATTAAAACAATATCAAACTCATAATGTACATGCATGAAAATATATAAAAATGAATTTAAATGTACATAGAACATTATAAATCATCCTTACAGCTTTAATACCGCAAACTGCAGTTGTGTCACCCAATTTGAATATTGCTGAACTGTCTGCCTGAACGATCGACGAAACATTTATGCTTATTGGCCGAAAGGACAAGAATTTTCTGCCATCCATCCGAACGTTTTGCTCCTACAAATGTAAGATTCTTTGTGGAAAACTTTACATGTATTTTTTCGTTCAGTACATACAAGATACTTACAAGATGATCTTGCAAATATTTCACAGGATGAATCGTTCTGCAAATATATTAAAGTAAAAAAATAAATAAATTGCTCGAAATAAAATAGATGTTATCTAATTGTTATACATGACTACTGTTTACTGGAAAATTTACTGGGTAGATATTTTTTGGATAAATAAGACTTGTTATTTTTTATCTATTTTTAAAGAAAAGGGAATCTTTAATTTATCACACACTCTGTAATTTATTTGAAAAATGAGATACATACTTGTATTGTAAATCCATTTGTGTTAAAGTTTTCAGTTTTTGATTGTACAGAATTCTTGCTGACAATTGCGGGCCACGTGCTGAGTTTTAATTAAAAAAAAAAAAGAGACGCGGTTATAAAATGTGAAAAACGGGATAAATACTCGCACACGATGCGTTGCTCAACGTTAAGAAAATAAGAAAACACGCTACACGTTCGAAATTATTTATTTCTTCTGGCCCTCGAGAAACACATGTGCGATCGTCGCGTTGCCAGCACTGGCGCCAGTGGCGCCGTCCTGATCCATTCGCCGGCGCGTAATCGGGCGTGTGCGGGCTGCGGGCGTGTGCGTGTGAGTCTCGATGATTATGACGGCTGGTGGTGGAAGAGATCGAAGAGATTTGCATTACGTTTGGCATGAGTATCAGAAGTATTTAAAACCGCAAGTTTGCCAATTTTCTTCTCCCTTTCTCTGTCTTCTTTCTTCACTTGAGAATAACCGCGCGAGAGAGCGAGGATAAGGGAGAGGAGCGCGAGGTTGCGCGCGAGGATGAGCCTCAGTCTCACGAAATTGTTCTCGAAGAAGAGGAGCGGTCACCCGGTCGACAACACCGTGGCCGCGGAGATCGGTTTGCCTACCAACGTCTCACACAAATTCCACGTGAGCAAAAATGCGGAGACCGGGCAGCTTGAGGGTCTGCCGGACCCGTGGATACGTCTGCTCAACACCCAGATCACCAAATCGGAGCAGGACGAGCATCCCGATGCCGCGTTGCAGGCCATCAAGTTCTATAATTATTCGATCAAGCGCAGACCGCAGGACCAGGAGGTCTTCAAGCCGCTCGTCACGCAGGACCTGATCGAGGAGGAGTCGCAGGAGATCGACAACATCCTGACGAAGAAGTATCGCTCGGACGGCTCTGACAATGATCGCTTGACCTCCGAGGGCTCGACGGACGAACAGACGTTGCCTGAGCTGCCGCCGAAAGTGAACAAGCCGCCGAAACCGCCAAAACCACCGAAACCACCAAAGCCGACGCCTCGCAAGTGCAATGACAGAGTAGAGAAGACCCTCACCGAGATCCTGGAGGATCTGAATACCTTTGACATCAGCGACGGTGAGAACGAACTGCCACGGGAGGAGGAGGAGAATGTTTCGCCGAGCAGAATAGAGGAGAGTCCCATCCTGCGAAGAAAGACCGAGTGTACAGATGTAAAACTCAGTGATGAACAGGTGTATGAGGAACTCCGGGCTATCTGCCAACGTGGGGATCCCAACTTGCGCTTCGAGAAAACTAAAGAGGTAGGCGCTGGTGCCTCTGGGACTGTGTTCATAGCTACCGACCTTCAGCATGGTCAAAAGGTAGCCATAAAGGACATAGATTTGTCAAAGCAGCCAAAGAAAGAGTTGATATTAACCGAGATTAAGATCCTCAAGGAGTTTCAACATCCAAATCTGGTCAATTTCCTCGATGCTTACCTGGTGAACGAGCACCTCTGGGTAGTCATGGAGTTACTGGAGGGTGGACCGCTCACGGATGTAGTCACCGAGACTGTGATGAAGGAGGCTCAAATCGCAGCAGTCTGCAGAGAGGTCATCAAGGCGATAAGCTTCCTGCACACCAGGGGCATCATTCACAGAGACATTAAGTCGGACAATGTGCTGTTGGGCATGAATGGTGCGGTGAAGGTTACAGATTTTGGTTTTTGCGCGAATATCGATGGTGATGAGAAACGACAGACTATGGTCGGCACTCCATATTGGATGGCGCCGGAGGTGGTGACGAGGAAGCAATATGGCAAGAAAGTGGATATCTGGTCGCTAGGTATAATGGCTATAGAAATGATAGAGGGAGAACCACCTTACATGAAGGAGACCCCACTGAGAGCGTTATACTTGATCGCTGCCATCGGTAGACCCTCCATTCCAAGATGGGATAGCCTTAGTCCGACGTTCCAAAATTTTCTGGAGAGATGTCTCGCTGTGGAAGTCGATGAGAGAGCAACCGCCGACGAGTTGCTCTCTCATCCGTTCCTACAAAACTGTGCAGAATTATCTACACTCACGCCACTGATCCGTGTAGCACAGAAAATTCTCCAAAAAGCGTTTCGTTAATTATTATCGTTAAAGAATTTCATACTGTAACATTCACAATATACCGTTTCACGATACTTCATTGCTTGTATATATTGAATTAAAGAACGAAAAGAAAATACTTTGTAAGCTTCAAAAGAATTTCATAGTTACTGCATTCGGTTTCAATCTTAAACCTATTTGATCGTCCTTCATTTTTATTCCACTGTATGTTGGTATAATAAGTATGAAAGTACTTGTAGTTATTTTAAGATTATTTTATTCATCATTGTGTAAAAAAGAACTTAAGTTATTTTTTATATACTACTTGATTATATCATGATTATTATTATTATTGCAAGATGGTATCGTGAAAAGTCATTTTTAAAAATATTTAGGCAATTTTGTCGACTTCTGAAATAACCTATCTACTTTGTTATGTGTGCAATATGTTTATGGCGAATTAGAGTTTTACTCAGGTAAGTTTTACTCAGGTATTACCGCTCAATGATACTATATTAATGTGCATTTTTGTGCATTAATGTGCATTTTAATCAAGTTCAGTATTTGTCAGGCTAACAAATATTTTAATAACTATATATAATTGCATGCATAGAATCCACTTTTATATGCTTTTTCAGAAGACGAGTGAAAGACATGTACTATTTTGAAATATTGTTTGATATGTTTATAAAAAGATTATGATACAGAATGAATATTTTTCTTAAAAACTGTACTTAGATTACTGTACAGAAACATCAAGATATAAGCAGGACGATAGAATCAATTATATAATCTTTGATAACAATCAAAGCTTTACTAAATTTGAAGCTTTCGACACACTTTGCAAGAAAAATAAAATAGATAAAACTAGAGCATACATTTGATGATATAAATTACAAAATAAATAAATTATTTGACTATATAAATTGTTTGAATTTATAACTTATACAGTTTTTTAATTTTTTATAACTTTTAACTTATAAATTCAAATAATTATTATTAGTCATATATTTTATTGTATGTTATCTAAAAAAATTTATATTTTGATCATGAAATTGATTGACACTGTTTGCTATGATAAGGCAAAGTGTTAAACACTAACCGTTACGAATTATGTAATAGCAACCACCGTACAATGCATTTTACACATCGTACACATACAGTTTTATAAGATTTTTATTCCTACTTTTATATACATAAATTTTAAAATACATCTTTTTGAAAACTTTTGTATTTTCTAAAAGCGCAATATTGCTCAAACAAATATAATATTCATATAGCAATATTTTCAAAATAACCAATATATGTATATAAAATGATATTCAGTAGTGTTTATAATACAATGTATAAGTGTGTAATACGATTGGATTACTGTGACGAGTGAATATTTAAATATTTAAGATTATTTGAGCATTAATATCAAGTATATATAAAATCACGACTGTGATAAACAAAAGTTAAGTTATACTAATACTTCTATAGAGTATAATTTTGTTTTACCATATATATTATACTATAATAAATTATGTACTGAAAATATCAAATTGTGACAATAGTTCAAAGTATATAATTATTATATGTTATAATATATAAGCAGGGCAAGTGTTCTCTTTAAATCATATAATATACTAATGTCCTGATAAGCAAATATATAAACAGTATTGTAATCGTTTACACGATTTGGAAAAAAGAATACATTATTATATGCATATCTATTAATTTTGATAAGATATATTTAGAGTTTTCGAAAAGATTAAAATTAGAAAATACGAGAGATGTATATATATATCGTACAATATTCTAATATTTGTGCCTTATTAAATAAATGCATATGATTTTAATTAATATTATTAAGCGATAAAAATGTATTATGAAGTGACTGCAATGAAAATCAAATATTTATACAACATGTCATTTTATGCTTTTTAAAAAGGTATTATGCTGTAATGTGACTTTAAGAATTGAGTATATTATTTTTATGCATATTGAATAAAGGAGAAAAAAATGGACACTTATACATAAGACACGTATTTTAGATAATAAATATTTTATTGAGAAGATAAATTCTTCCATTTATCTAAATTATTTATTTTACATATATTTCCAATTAATAATTTAATCGGACGTTAACTATACGCTTTATTCCATGAATTTTTAAATAGCCGAATGCAAATTTATATCCAAGTATTTATAGTAATATGATACAATAGAGACATTTATATAAACTTTGACTCGGAAGATGTATGTACATCACAAGGTTTCCATGTGCCATATTACAATAGCCAACAATTTGCAGATATTTACAAAAATAGACTTACATAAATATCAACATTTTAATTATTTACAAAATTATAAATACAAAATAATGAACATCTTTATTTTCTGCCCTTCAATCTTTTTGTGATATTAATCCCTAATTTACTCAATTAAAATTAAAAATAATTTAAAAATTATACCGATATATAAAAAAATCACAATTTAGCACTGCACTTAATGTCATTAGTAATAAATTCATGAATGTGAGAGTATGTCCATATTGGTTGTAAATATTATTTTGGCAGTATAAATATATAAATTATTTCCTTTAGTCAAAGTTTTTGATAATAACGTTATTTACAAAACGTTTTCATATATAAATCGTGCTTCCTATATTTGATTATACATATATGGCACGAAAAATTTGTATCAACATTAATCAGTTCTTGTATTTATTTCAAAAACAGCCAATAGTTATGTACATTATACAATTATATTGATTAACATTGAGCTTTTCCTCATTTCTACTTTATAGGATACAGTAACATAGTTACAAAACAATAATATTTAATTTCTCTTGATGCAAGAAAATGAGCTGTTTTTGTAATAAACACAAGATAATTAGTTTGTTAGATTAATATGCATCACGTTTGTACCTCAGTGCCTGCATTCTGCCAGCTGCAAGAAAAGCTGGATCTTCCAGCATTGCTTTTAAAATAGCCAAAAAATTAGCCGCTTGATCTTCATCGATCGCTCGTCTATCGTATGACAGCCTCACTGTCATTTTCGTTATCTTCATTAACGATAAGTCTATAAGGCACATTATAAAAGTATTATTAGTTACAGAATTAGAAAAATCGAATATTATCTACAAAATGTGCCTCGCAAAAAATTACCCAGCTCTTCCCGTCCCGAACCTACAGCGAGAATAGCGGTTTGCGGAGGATTTATAATGGCGGAAAACTCCTTGATGCCAAACATTCCCAAATTCGAAATTCTGCATAGTAAAA
Source organism: Solenopsis invicta (assembly GCF_016802725.1). NCBI lineage: Eukaryota > Metazoa > Arthropoda > Insecta > Hymenoptera > Formicidae > Solenopsis > Solenopsis invicta. The sequence goes on from NC_052665.1 coordinate 4,875,884, forward strand.
TTGAATATGTAATTTATGCATACTTACATATATGCGTACTTTCCGTTTATTATCGGTTAAGACTTACGTAAACGTTCCTCCTTGAAACTCGTGTGGTTTTAGTTGTCCCTTTTTCGCTTTTTCGGCTAATTCTCGAATATTTTTCGAAATATCTGTTAAGCTTTTAGTGGCAGTGTCGAATACTATTGGAGTAATCAGACCTGTTTTCGTCGCGACTGCTACGGACACATCCACTTTTGGCACTCGAACAACCTATTGATTGTTAATATTATAATTGAGAATCGTGTATCCTAATATAATTATTCACGATAAAACTAATCGTACTAACTTGTCCATTTTGGTATAATGTATTTATATCGGGACACTCGACAAGCGCATGAGCGACAGCCTTGGTAACGAAGTCGTTAATTGACACACTTATATCCTCTGTCTTTAGTTTTCCACGGAGCTCGATTAACTTGTCGATATTTACATCCATAACTGCGTAAGAATGCGGTACAGTACTCTGGAAAAAAAGTTTTGATTAAATTAAATAATAAATAAATTTTATTAAATCTCTCATTAAAATATGTCGTACTTTTGACTCTCCAAGCCGTTTGGCGATAACGGCACGAATGTTGGATATTTCGATATCTTCGTATGCAGATGGTTGACCAACCGGGATAGGCGTCTCCTCTAGACTGGAAGGACGTGCCTTAACAGCTTCTGGAGCCGGTGCTGTGTAAAAAAATGGCCGGAAAATAAAAATGTTAAATATTACACTCCAGGCTATTTCAGGAGAGACAATATAATAATTCCAATATGTTGTTACTTACCGGCTTTAGGCGTAACTTTGTTAATATTATGTGCTTGAATATATGTCAAAACATCGCTCTTCAATAAACGGTTTGTACGTCCAGTGCCTTTGACTGAGCTAGAGTTCAGGCCATACTCTTCCAGCAATCTCTTGACTGCCAAACCATATACTCTATATGGAAGATAAATTCATTATTTTATTGTTATATTAAACTTAAAAATGGTGAATAAAATTAATTTAATTATATAAATTATTAAAAAAGTTAGTGCATACTGTCCACTTGATGGTTTGGTAGCAGTTTGTGTAGTCAGTTTATCAGGACTTGGTGCAGATGTTGTTGCTTTAGTTGACGTAGGGACAACAGCCTGTTTCCAATCCATTCCTTTCTCGACCATAACAGCTATCAATTGACCTACTTCCACCTGAGATCCTTCTGGAATCTAACAATAAACGGTTAATCAGTTAAAAAAAAAACAGTAATTTTAATACAAAATTTTGTGCTAATAATTAAATACGTACAAGAATTTTCGCGAGTATGCCCTCTTCCTCCAATTCGAACGACATCACAGCTTTGTCTGTCTGTATTTCTGCCAAGGCGTCACCCGGTTGTATTTCATCACCCTCCTTCTTCAACCATTTTACAATTGTACCTGTTGTCATGGTTGGCGACAGGGCAGGCATGGCAATATTTTGTCTGAAAATTACAGATAAATTATTCAGAAACAGTTTCCAAAAAATTCATAAATTTTCAAGTATGTAAATGTATAAACATTATTTCAGCATTACTTTAAGAATAAATTATAATCTATATTTATTAAAGAATCATACTGGCCAGGAGGTGGTTCTGCTTTTGTAACAGGTGGACTTGGTTCAGCAGAGGATGGTGTTGTTGAAGAAGCCTGTGCAGATCCAGCTGGCATTTCTACAGTTTGCCAGTCTTCATCAGCTTCGACAGTAAGAGCTATCAGAGTTCCCACTTTAATATCTTTCGTTCCTTCAGGTATCTAATCAACATATCTCTCATAATTCGGACGCAATACATAGAATTGATCTGTCGCTATTATTTGACTACTTACCATTATCTTTGCCATTATGCCTTCATCATCAAACTCCATTGTGACCACAGCTTTGTCGGTCTGAATATCCGCAATAGCGTCGCCAGGATTAATCTTATCACCCTCCTTTTTGAACCACTTCACTATGGTGCCGCTTTCCATGGTAGGCGATAAGGATGGCATTAATAACTCCTTTCCCATCACTAAAAAAAAAACAATTTCTTCATCATCTTTGCTTTGTAAATTGAAATTTGCATAAACTTGTAAATTTACAATAAATTTAGAGAATGCAACCAATTGTAAAATATTTCAATATTTCAATAAAAACAATAAAATCGCTGAAAAAAGGAACGAATTAAAAGAAATCATAAAAGTATCATATGAAAATCAAGCAATTTGATTGCATAATCAAAATGACGCTGAGTTTTGTTTATCAAATGCAGCGAAAGGCTCAATTTACGTTCAAGGACTGTTATGAGCGTTCATTTCTGACACCTTTATTTAACGTTTGCATCGTAAATGTGGTAACTTGATCTTTCGCAGACAACTCTATCGAATTTGGTTCTACAGAGTTAACCTCCAAATTGACGGACGTCGTCGGAAAAGTCGGAATTTTTGAATAAATGCCATACCGTCGAGGATATCGCTGGTGTGAAAGCATAATCGTTGATATTTCAAAGGCACGGTAATGCGAGGTGCGACACGATTAGCGTACTTCAGTGACAGCAGCACGAATTTGGATCTTATCAAGTGCGCCATTTTTTACATCAGGCGATGGAGTGTCACGCACGTTCCGCCTGATGCGAGCGAATTGGATCGAGAATTGCAACCTCAAAACGACTGACCTTTTTCATATTACATTTATCAGCGTCAATTAACCAGTAGGGCTGGGTATACTTAAAATACTTGTATTTAAAATATTTATATTTTAAATACAATTTGTATTTTGTATTTCAACGGAGTACATGGAAGTATTTTGTAATTAATTTGTAATTCAAATACTAAGAGATTAACATTTTGTATCTTATATTTCAAATACTTTAATGTTAATTTATCCAGCCCTGATTAATTCCAAAACTAATACTAACTATACAGTCTTCACCGCGATTTCTGTAAGTTTATTCATAATTTTGCAGAGGAAATTAATTAATTTATTTCTAGCAGATTCTTAAATTTCACCTTGACGCAATTAAAATTATAGAGATAACTTGTTAAAAATTTGCAATAAAAATTTCAAGCAATAAGAGAAAGAAGGTAAAATAATAAAAAAAACTATCTTTAATATTTATTTAAGTTAATTTGATACTTGTTAAATTGAGCTCTTTTTGTTAAATTTTGTTTTTTAAATTTGATGTTTAACATTCGAATTACAAGGGGAATGAAAGAATCGCCACTTTTGCGCATCATAAGATTTTTATTTCATCGTTATAACAATACCAGTTTTTCTTTCCCGTAATTTGCAATGTTTCGCCTATTATTAATATTTTGCGACATCCCGCGTAATATCGACTCATAAACTTACGAGAATTAAACGAGAATGAACACCGGTGCGGAGGGGAAACGGCATTTGAAATTGGCGGCAATCGTCACGTACCGCGACTGTCGATAGCTATCGATGTTCCCGCTTGCGATTCTCGAACCTTTGGTAGTCGATGGCGGACTTTTGCAGGGTACGTTTCGTTTGCAAAAGGTGGCCAGGAGCAGCCAGGATCCCATTCTGTTTTACGACTACGCGTACTATTTTGTTTTTAACGATAGTTGTCGATTGCGTCGCTGTTTCTCGTATAAAATATCTGCGCGACGACACCGATAATTATCATTAAAAACAAAATGTGTGTATAACAGAGGTCCAGCGCTGGTTTCTCCAATCTCTCCGACCAGCCGCGTCGCTATGCCGTGCACCACGATTATGTACAGAAAATAACGTCGTGAGTATATATAATATATCATGATCATGAATACTATACAGTGACGTGTGCGTGTAAATACGCGTGTGTCGATCGCGTAGATTATACTGTTATTAAAACTTTGCTAAGAGCGCGGATATGATCATAATGTATAGTCATGTATGTATTTGTGTATGTGTACGTGTGTGTGTAAATCAAGTTGAAAGACGAATAGAAAGGAGCCGCTTACGAATCGTCCCTCCGATATAGAGTGGAAACTTGCGGATTGGAAACTTGCGGATGCGATGAGTCTATAATTTTGATGGTATTATTAATCTTTTCATTGGCTGTTAATTAATTAGATTCTGTCGATCTTACATGATTCTATCTAGGACCAGTAGCTTTTTTATATATATTTAAATTTTATTTTTTGGATTTGATATTTAACATTCGGATATTACAAGGAGGAAAGAATCACCGCTTTTGCTCATCGTAAGATTTTTATTTCATCGTTATAACAATAACAGTTTTTCTTTCCCTCAATTCGCATAGTGTTTCGCCTATTATTAATATTCCGCGACATTCCGCGTAATGTCGGCTCGTAAACTTACGAGAATTAAACGAGAATTAACGCCGGTGCGGGAGAGGCGAGGGGGGAGGGGGACCGGCATTGGAGATCGGTGGCAATCGTCGCGTGTATCGCGACTATCGATAGCTATCGATAGTTATCGATGCGTGCGCCTGCGATTCTCGAACCTCATTGGTCGATGGCGGACTTTTGCAGGATACGTCGCGTTTGCAAAAGCTGGTCAGGACTCCTATTCTGTTTTACGACTACACGCATTTTGTTCTAAACGGTAATTGTCGATATCGTTGCGCAGCTTTTTCTCATATAAAATATCTGCACAACGACACTAACAATCATCGTTAACAACAAAATACGTGTATAATAGGGGTTCGGCGGTGTTTCTTCGATCTCTCCGACCGGCCGCGCCGTTACGCCGTGCACGATTATGTATGCACAGGAAATAACGTCGTGAGCATGATATATAATATATCCTGGTCGTGAGTACGTACTATACAGTGACGCGTGCGTGTGTATACGCGTGTGTCGCGCGCGTAGATTATAACGTTATAAAAACTTATCGCTAAAAGCGCGGGTATCCGTACGTGTAGTCGTATATGCATTTGTGTGTATGTGTAGGTGCGTGTGCGTGTGTCAAATTGGAGGATGCACAGACAGGAGCCGTTTACGAATCGTCCCTCCGGCGTAGGGTGGAATCTAGCGGATGCGGTGAGTGTGTAATTTCGATATTATTAATCTTTTCTTGACTGTTAATTGGATTCTGCCGATCTAACGTGATTCTTTCTAGTAGCTTTTGTATATATATTACATATATTACATATATTTTATATATCTGTATATACAGATATCCCTCTAATGAAGGGATGTCCAAAGACTTTGATGGTAAATTGAACAGTGCTTGTATTTTGTATAAATGAAACGTTATGTAAAATATTTTATTAAATTATTGAAAACGGCTAGAGATCTCTGTTTAGGAAATGACAAAACAAAATTCTTTTTAAAGATTATAATTCTTATATATTTGATATAATATTAATATGTAGCTTAAACACAGATTAACTTCACAAGTAAATAAAAAGTAATACTATTTTTGTCTTAAAAATAGAACTCTTAATATAATATTTGGTATTATGAAATTAATTCAATTTGATTAATCCCTGGTAATACATTTAACGTGGTTAATCACTGGTTAACGAGTGCAGCTTTGTTATAATCTATTAGTTTATTGTTAGTCAACCAAGTCGTAAGTAGAGGGATGCCTGTACATATGAATCACATAACTTTTCAGTATATATATGGTATATGTAATATTATGTAACATACAATATACATAATATGATATTTAATATAATAATATTACATGTCATAATATATTACATTATCATACAATAATGTATCATGTATTATATGATAATAATTACAATATTATGTATAACAATAAAAATGTTCAAATAATATATATACATATATTTAAAACTGCGTCCAAAATCACACTTCGGCGCTGGAGGGTGGGGAGGATACAGTGATAAATTGATAATATTAAATAACGAAATATATAAAATACCTCGACATTAAGTTCGACTTGAAATATATCGGTGAAATCCAGTCGAATTAGATTTAATACAAGACATTTATCGCGCATACGATTGTGGTTCTCGCGATCCCTGCAATAATAAATGCTCCAGCGTATCCTGCATCGATTGACACGGCGATTCTCTTAATTGACGATCATACAATCGTACGTAATAGGAATTTGGCACTCTTCCCTTATGACTGTGTGACAGCTGCTCTAAAACATTAAAATGCCATACTACAATGGCCCGTGAAAAATCGTGTATATAACGCTAATAGCAACGGGCGCTTCAGAAGCGTATGTATCGTGCGTTCCTTACAATCTAATTTACACGATGAATCATCGTGATCGCTTTTGTCGCCAAGTTCGAATAAAATCTCGGAGGCTCGATATTTTAGCAAGAATTTTTTCTTTAATAACTGTAACGACTATTCCTTCCGATCTCGACGCGTTGCACGCTTGACCGAATGTGTTTGTTCGTCCTCGCTAAAATAAAGAGCGTCATTAAATCTAATGGTACTACCTCGCTCGCAGACTTCAGCGAGGGTACGCAAGTTTCCCGTCGCTCTCGCCAATATCGTCGACATATAAAAGTTCGTGAAAATGATTGTACGTAAAATGGGAGAGGACATAATCGTATCCAAACCAGATTCTCAGTCGGATGAGTTTTACAGTCTCTTGTGCTTACAAATACATGGTTCAATATACGATTTGAAAACTTTCGAAAAAGAACTTTCGATTTGCAAAGAGACGCGGTAAAAGGTTTATCCAAAGCCGGAATATATCTCCCGGAAGCGCGTTAGATTCGTTCGCGCGGATAAGGTCGCGGATTGGCGCCCGCCGAATTTTCAACGCTTGTGTAACGCTGACGACGCCAGGGTCGGTAAAAAATGACAGTAAGTCGCGACGTGTTGCTCGATTTAATGCCTAATTGAAAAAGACGATGAGCTCGGCCTAATGACACATTGACGATTCTTTCTATCGCGCAGTGATGCCGCCTGCGCTTTCTTCGTACGTTTTGTTCTTCATATTGGCAGTAGTTTTGTGTCGTATTTGTGTTCCTGGAACGACGCTTAGGTATAGAAGTTCTCTCTTTGCTGATAAAGTGGTAAAGAAGCCACGGGCGAGAGGTCCTCATCGTCTAAGCTCGACTCAGCTTTTAAAGGAAGCGTTGCGAGGGCTTTTACTGTTGGAGAAAAAAATAAAGCAATCGTAAATTATAAATTAATATTATAAATATTAACATTACAAATCAATACGTTTATTGAAACTAAAGTTTTGCTATCTTTAATTTTTGAAGAATTCAACTATCCTTTTCATATATTTTATATATTTTCTCATCATTTATCTCGACTATTTCGTGTGAATTACTATCATTTGCAAATAATTATTTTAATAAACGTATATCAGTAGAGGTAATATTGCGATTGTATCTGCTTAGCTTGGTTGAGGGAGAAAAAAAAATCGAAAGATAGGACGAAAAAAAGATTAAAAAAACAAACCTGAAAATGATAATGTGACGTGCGTGTCCTATAGGCAGGGATGAAGTAAGCATGTTGATCAATGTGCCTGGTTACCTACACACAAGCACAAAACAATCCAAACAACAATCCAAACTCCCTAAGACGAAATTATATTCGCTATCTATCGAACGAAAGCCGTTAATAAAATTGTAAAAGTAGCACAACATAACTCAGGTAAATAAATGCGTGTTTTTTGTGAAAGATTATGTGAACGTAAATGCACAATGTAAAGTATATCGCTCAAACAATCAAATGAAAACATCGCGAAACTCTTTTGTAAGCAATAAAACAAAAATAATTGTAAAATAGTTGTACCAGCGTAATAAAAAAACGTAAAAACTGCATCGACCATTGATCGAGCGTGGTACGAACAATATGTTTCTCGGCTTTCTGAAAGCTGTACGAGCTAAACATGCTGCCATAGCTGTACGTATAAACAATTGCGATCATGCAGAAATCATATTTGAAATTATCGACACGTACCCGCTACCATTTTACTTTTTTCCATCACTTGCTTCGCCAATATTTGATTAAGCTGAAGAATATGCTCTCTTTGCCGCTTTTCTTCCACTACCTTGCGTTTCAAGGTGTCCGATTTTTCTACGTTAGAATCATCGTCTGAAACCACATGCATATTTATAGAAATCTTTTTATAATCATTATCGTTTCGTATGTTAAGTAATTGGGAAAAATATTGCGTACCACCTCCTTCCGGTGCGGTCACGGTTGTTTCCGACAGCATTTTCCTAATTGCTTCCGCCTTCTTTAAGCGTTGCTCCTGTTCTTCCGCCGTTAGTTCCGGCGTCTGAAAAATTAATTATATATATATATATATATATATATATATGTATGTAACATAATAATATTAATAACATACATAATATACAATCTAATTTAATAAGTGGAAGAGAAATTATATAAATAATAGAATTAAATATACTAAAATAATTTTTTATTACATTAAAAGCAGAATGCGATTAAACTTTTATGAAATGTAAAGAAATCAACGATTATAAGTACCTGTTCAGGAATATATCGTTCAGGAATGACAATTTTATTAGGCGTGCCTAACAGTTGATCTATAGTGCTCTCGTTGTACTTCAACTCCTTGTGACTCAATGTCGATCGCACCACGTCAGGGGCGTTTATCCTGGGTCTGAGCGCTCTTTCCATATCCAGATCGTCCCTGGCTCTCCCCATACCCTGGAAATTTTCAAAGACTTCCGTAACGTATGAGTGCAAGATCAAGGTTTTCGAAAAAAAAATTGCCGCGACGGGCAACAGCACAGCACGGCGAAAGCGAGTGACAGGACGTAGATAGAGTGAAACAGGTAGACGAAGACAGGGAAATGAGAGAAGAGAACAGAAATTGAATGAAACAAAAAAATACCATCTTCGAGAAAGTATCCTCTAGATCGAGCACCGGTTTGCTACTAGACACGGTGTAGTGCCGCCTTTTCTCGCGAGGGATTTGTCTTCGTCTCGGTCCCTCTACCCTCTTCTCCGTCATCTCTTTGATAATCTGTTTGGCAGCCTCGCTCTTGAACACCGGCGACAATTGCGGCGACTCGGACTGATTCGCGTTCGCCGTTGTCGCGGCGACCGGTCTCTCATGAATACCAACGTTAGTCGGCGATGTTAATTCGGGGCTCATGGCGCCCGCGAGCGTGCCGATTTTCTCGTATTGTCTGTACGGTCCGAGCGAGTAGTTGTGATAGTGAGACTGCGCGGCGACCACCGCCGCTTGCGACGGATAATTCTGGCTCTGGCACGGGCTGTACGACGAGGCGGTGGAGTAGTTGGGCGAGCTCATCGGCACGTAAGAGCTGGACGTAGGACTATCCGTGTACGGCGACAGAGTGCTATCGGAGCTGCCATCGTGACTTTCGAACTGCGATGGGAGCGTCAAAAAAAAATTGTAAAATGCCGGGATTGAACGGGATTAACAAAAACGGTCGGGCGGGACGAGCGGCGGGATGCTCGAGGTAGAATAAAACCCATAATATTCGCAAAAAAATTATATATATATATATATATATATATATCAACAAACGTGGGGAAGTGAAATTTTGTTATACGTGATGACCTGTAACTGCATCAGGCAACGAAAGTTATTATGGGACTTACCCTGATCTTGTGTCGACGCGCCATCATGCTCTTCAGAGCGTGCATGCTGTCGCTTCGCGGTGGAGGTATCACGGGTCCGTAATTTACCCCGGAGTTCTGCTTTTGCCCGCCGAAACCACGTGGTAGAGACATGCTTCGCTGGAACTGAACGTCGTCCAGCTCGGACAGCTGACCCGTGCTCTGTGCGTGAACAATCGGTGATTCCTCCACCACCCTACCAAGCTGAGCTTTCTACATGTTAAAAAAAAAATCTGCATTAGTAACAAATCGTTAAAGAAATTGATGACAAAATTTTTCCGATCTATTTTTAATTATATTCAACTATTTGAAAGAGAATCGCGCGTAAGCGAGGATCTTACTTCGAATTTTTGGGAGCCTCCGAAATCGTCGTCGCACAGTCTCTTCGCGCCGCCTGGCGCTTGGAGGCCGTTCGTCAGGGGAATCCCGATATTGCCGGTTCTGTCGCCGCGGTCCCTTTGCCGCCTCTCCGATTCGCGTTTCACTATGCGCACCGTCTTAATCTCTTGCTTCTCGCGATTATGCATTAATCCTGTGAAGACGCGAAGAGAATGAAATTTCCGACCGTGTGTCAGGCTTTAATGTTTCCGCAGCGAAGCGGACGACTTACCGGCGAATTTGTTGTCCTCGTTTTGTCTATAATTATCGTTCAACAACAATGCCTCCTCGCTCAACGGGGGCGGCGGCGGTGGCGGGATATATTCCGGAGCGGGATTTGGCGTGCCATTTAACACGGTTCCGTTATGCTTGCTCGTGTCGGCGACGTATTCGCCTTGCGTTGAAAGTACAAATCAATATTTGAATATCAGAATTATCTTATTACGCTAATTGCTATTCATTTATATTTATTGCGTATTGAGAATATCCGTTAATATCGAAATGATAGACTGAATCTTCGTATAATTCAACAAGAATATTACCTGTTACTCTCGAATCCGTATTAACATACAAAGGCGCCACTTGAATCGCGCTACCCTTGCCCTGCATTTGATCCTTTAATAATTGTTGCTTTAATTGGTGTTGTTGAATTTGCTCGCGCAGCTGCGGCGAGAGCGCCGATATGTGATTTTGTGAGGGTTGTACGAAGGATTGCTGATTATGTGGGCGATTCAAGGGGGATAAGTCCTTGTACGTGGGAGAGCCGTATCGCTGATGAGAACTATCGTTTTGCTTGTTCGGAGGCGAGATAGACAGAGACGGACTCGACGGGGAATCCAAACCATGGTCCAGAGTTATTCCGGAATCTAAGTCGGTCTCCAGCCAGGAATTTTGCGTTCGTTTCTTCGAATGATGCACCTGAGGAGCTAAGAGGAAAATTGCATCTTTTAAACACATTATTCTCTTTCTCATGAAAAAACATGCATAGATATAAACTACGTTTTATATTTTATCTATGTAAATAATAATCTGTAGATCATAGAAGTTCAGAAACAGTGAATATTATATTCTTCTTTTTTAACTTTTAATATTATATATTTTTATTTTATCAATATTCAATTTACAATTTGAATTGCTTGTATTGGTTTACACAAAAAATGTAAAAATAATCCATACAGATGTAATCTTAAAATGTACGGCGCACAACCTTAAAATTTTAATTAATAACGGCAGTGTGCAATATCGAATTTTGTCTTCGAACAAGTTTATAGATCTCGAGTCACCATTGTGGCCCTTTAGAGCTTTGAAATTGCCATTGATTTTCGACACCTTACACCGTTAGACTCACCGTGCGGTGGCTGCGGGCGAATTTGCTGCACCAAACTGTGAGATTTCTCCGTCAGTTGGCGAACTTGAATGCTCAGTTCCTTCCTCTGTCTCTGCAGATCGCCGACGAGTTGTTGCACTCGTCGTAATTCCGCTTCCAGCGGTGCGGTCGTGCTCGAGGTATCTCGCGCGACGTTACCGGCGTATCTTCTGGATGCTTGCACCTTTTGCCTCAGCACCACCAAATCTTGTTCCAACCGCGCATTCTCGGCGACCGTTTCCTCAAGTTTCTGAAAGCATGCGAGAGAGTCGCGGACTATCAGGGTGGGAACGCGTGACTCTGAACAGTAGTCGACCGTCGCACGACGAAAATGGCTAAACTAAACGGCGAACGACGGAACTGAATGTTATAATGTTGTGAATAATGCAATTTACCTGGAAGAATACCGGTTTTACCTGGAAACAGTGAATCGAGACTTTAATTGCGATACGTAATGCGACCCACTCTCGTCATTTAAATTCTCTCGTGCTACTATCTCCTCGCGAATCAGGTTCCAAAGGATAATGAGTAATAAAAAAAGAGGCAAACTTAATAAAAGCGCGCTAAACTGATGAAGCAGACCTTTAATCAAATATTCATTGATAAACGAGTAACTCCAAATCATCAAAAAATTTCCTATTAGCAGACACATTGGTAACAATGAAGCGCGCGGCGCTTGCATATTCAGTAAGTTTCGCAACGATAAAAAAGCATACGAAGAATGACGAGCAGTAATTATTCGCATTTTGCAATCCGGATTGACGCGCAATTTACGTGTTTTTCCGCCAATCAGTTCGCGCATCGTTTTTAATAATGGATTCGCGGCGCCCGGTGGGAGTCGATGATCGGGACGCGGAAGGGAAGCGGAAACGCGTGTGATGGTGGAACTGTGTCACGGATGCAATTTTCAAAATTATCTACCTTCGAGTTATGAGCGAGCAGTATCCTCACTCGACTCAGCTCGCGCTCCAACAGGAGTTGTTGCTTCCGATATCGCTCCGCTTCGGCCAAATTGCTTCTGCTACCTTGCAGTTTGTGTCGCAGCCCGCCCAAAGCCTTCTCGAGTATTTCCTGCGAGCATTAAGTCGACCAGGCGTGTAATGCGATACAGTAGAAAATTTCTATATCTCGAGATTAAGGACAACTGCTTGTCATCTCGCAGGTTATTGTCGTAACGTCGTCTCAGTTCGAAGCAAACATAACCGACAACACCGGCTTTCCTCTAAGCTGCGATAATCGATATCATCTCGAGATGTCTTCGCGTGGATCCGATTACGATCGGAGCTCTTCAAATTTACAATCAAGCTCGATAGAGCTGTTCTTCAAAAATACTATACAGAATGCATTTCTTCTAGAAGAGACTCGGACAATTTTCGTACGTTCGTTAATTTGACGAAAGGTCGTTCGTTGTGTTTCAATTTTTTTCCCTTCTTTTAACTACACTCGGAATTTTTCGAGCAGTTTAATTTCATCTCATCCCGAGTGACTGTTATTATGCTAATACCAACCTTGTCCTGCTGGAGACTATGCAGCGTGCCGGATTCCTCCTGGAGAAGCCGATCGAGTTTGTAGAGCTGCTGCACTTTGGCCTGTGACATAGAAAGGATATCGAGTGAACTACGAAGCCTTCAAGTTTCGCTGTTCAAAGGACAAGCTAGCGTTTCAACTGGAGCAGATCTCGGGAAAAGGGAGATCCGCCATCGTTAATTCTAGAACGTTCCAGAATCTCTGTTTTCTTGGCGCCGGTTTCTACTCCTCTCCGTAAATGAGATTCTTTCGCGAGAAACGTGTGAAAAGTATTCTCCACGTTAATCGAAGAGGCTATAGCTGCTTGTTTCGGCAACATTATATTCGATAATATCGGTTATTATTTCGGCAAAATTATATTACAAGATTATAATAATAATAATATAATAATCGTATTTCGTATTAACAAGCGTATTATAATAATCTTTAGTGACGTACAATTATAATAATTTATTGCAGTAGCTATTATATTTTCCTACGCAATTAGCAATTATTTAAACCTCTTTGAAATCAACGAGATTAATTGGTCAAATTAAATATTACCGAGTGTTAAAAGAAAAGAATATTTTTTTTTAATTGGCCTTCTCATTCACCTTCTTGTTTTTGTCGCATAGAAACGAGAGTGCAATTCGCGAAAGTAGATTAATTTTATCGACTCTAACGAAATACGCTTCTCAATTGCGCGCAATTATCGAAAATTCTCGAGGACTCGGACAGATAATAAGAAGGAAACGAGACGTAAGATACTAAGTGGACACTGCCCGTAGAGACTTGACTCGTCTAGAAAGTATATCCTTCGGTAAAGTAAGCTCTTTGCAGAATTTACGAGAGGTCGTAAGTGTCGTCTGAGTTCGGACTCTTCTGTGGTTGCGCCTGCCGAGGGGTAATTCTTAATTTTTGCACGTACTCTTTTTCCGATCGGCCTTTTTACAACCTGTCTATCGCGGATGTCGTTCAGTATTATAGCACGCGAGAGATCAGGAATTGCTTTCGTTGGTCAAGAAGACTTCCATGTTCGATGCGCATCACGCTTTCTTAGCACGGAGTATTATATCGTGGAAAGAATGTAATAATAGGAAATGTAGGAGACACTGAAATGGGAACGAATAAAACGTACCTCGCGACACGATATCTAACGAGATTGAGAAAGCGAGAAATACCTTTTTATTAACAATCGAGTCATCCCGTTTACAAAATAACGCACTTTTAATTAACGCAATTTTTTGCGAGACGACGTTTCTAACGCTGCAAAAGTAAGAATTACTTAAAGAGTCCTAATCGAGTCGTTGTTTACATGCGCATAAATTAAATCCGCCAGACTCCTTCGTGACACGGCAATTAAATGAATCACCTGTAATTGTCCGTGATCGGGACTCAGCCTGTCCCAATCCCTGCGCTCCTCGGCCAACAGTCGCTGCTCCTGCACCCTTTGGTTAAATTCCAGACGGTCGCGATGATCCCTCGCGTTCTCGTGCATCAGGTCGTGGCGAGAACCGGAGACACTGCTGGTCCCGTTGGCAGTGTTACGATTGTACAGAGAACCCAGCTTCACCATATTGTCCACGAGGTTCACGAGAGGCTTGCTCTTCTCGTACTTGTTCGGGAAAAATCAAACGTGATTAAACCCAGTGCATTACACGAATTAGTATTGGCGTTTACGAAAGCAGGTATTGATTAAATCAATATTTTAACTCTACGTTGTCGAACATTGCCGAGAATCAAAGAATTAAATTTAGAAAAAATCCAACCGTGGCAGTCTTAGCCACCTCTTCTTTTTAAATCTGAGAAAATTATAATCTCAATATAATTTTTTTATTTTCGCATTAATCTTTCTTGAATTTTCAAAGAATTAAACTGTCAGCCTTTCTCCAAACTGCTGATTACCGAACCCATTTCGTTTCGCGTGAGTAATTCGAGGCAGATCCCCGTGAGATACGCGTTTCATGCGAAAAACATGTCTCACCTGCTTCTCGAGATCCATCAGGTGCCTCTTGAGTTCGTCAAGTTTTTGAAGATTTTCTAGCCGTCTCGGCGTGTCGAGATCCGCCAGTCTAGCCTGCGGGTGCAAACAAAATACACGAGACGTTTATTCGTGCTGTATCGGAAGTGGTCGCTTTAATCTGCGCGTGCCGAAACAAGCAACGCATTCGCGTTTACGCGACACGTATAAGCGACACACGTTGATCCGTGACATACAGCGCAAGCCGGACAATAATGCAACGAACACATATTTGCGTAGAAAGGCGACCCTAAGTTCGACTTGACTTTCTCCTCGAATCTCGCGAACGTCGCGAGATCGCAGGTGTACATTCATCCGCGTCCTACATTTGGCACCGGACACAATCGTCTGATAATGCTTTTCAAGAGATCATGATTCTTTCTTTCTTTCTTTTTTTTTCAAGATGAATCTTTTTGAATTTCTCAAATCGGCGCTAAACGTAGGACGCGAGAGAACCAATGTGTCGCGCTTGCCTAGCATTCAACTACGCTTTGCGTCCCGTGAAGTCCGTAAAGCGCAATTGAATTCGTTCAATCTGTTATTTGCGCGCGAGCGTTACGTCACGTCGTCGTCGATGAAAGAAAGAAACGACGTCGATCGCTCATACTGCATCATCGTCACGTGCAATTCACAATCTACGTGCATCTACAACAACATCGATCTACTCTAACACATTCTGAAAGATCTCGTCAAACTGCACGGTCGTCTGTCAGTGCGAATTATCTCTCTCCTTCTCTCTTCCTCTCTTTCTCTCTAACATTAAAGCGATCGTTAAAAGCGGCGGCGCCCCTCGTGCTCGAGGAACGTGTACACGGCGTGTCCCCGCGCCGTCCTGCCTAGACGGGTTTCCGGTTTGCGGCCCTATAACGGGCCCACGACCGCCACACCGTCACCGTCATCGTCCGTGGATCATCTAATTACTGTGAAAATTTTGTGAGATCGCGTGCAAAGCTAGCTCTTTCTTCTCTCTCTCTCTCTCTCTTTCTTCGGACCTGCGCCTCGATCTCCATGTGGCACGTCTCCATCGCCTTGAGGACCGTCGCGTTCTGCCTTCGCAGCTGGATCAACAGCAGCACCAGTTCCTCGTGGGTCCTGCCGAGGAGCTCGCCGGCGGAGACGCGCACCAGCCCGGATGCGCCAGCCTGCGTCACCAGCCTGCCTCCGGCATCCGCTCTCAGGGAGCCGACGTTACTCTGTCGAGGCATGCAATCGTCCGTTAGCCACACACGCAAACAAACGCAAGGGTAATCGAGCTGTGACACACGGAATAGTTACGTGTTACGGGGCCGCGGGGATTGCTCCAGGGGAACGCGTGAGATTTCGCCCGACGGAGAAACGAGAGGACGAGGCTATTATTAATTTTTTTTTATTGGAGAAAGCTATATAAAAGCGCCGGATTAATCTCGCAATTATACGCGGAACGCATCGGGCACACGATGAATTTGATTGGCATGGGAGAGGAGAAAACATTATCATCGACAGCGCGAGTTAAATTACCATCAACCATTTCGCAGCTGCGCCAACATCGCAGCGGCAAAATATTATAGCCATTGTCCTGAATTATCGAGTCAGTGAGATCTTTCAGAATATGCAATATGAAACCTTTGTTTTACTATTGGTGTACTTTTTTTTTCTCTTAGATTGATTTTCCTTGCCTGTCCATGTGTTATAGAACACGCAAGTCGTAATCAAAAGTCGCTCATTTGTCACTCGATGACGTCGCACCGGTGAAAATTTTTCTCAATTTTTATACGAATTGAAACACTTTTCAGAAATACTTGAAAATTTTCAGAAAGTCTACGTCTTCTCTTAAAAACTTTCATACACGTAAATGCTGAAATATTCTAAGATTTTTTATCCTATAAAAAATACTTCTTTTTTTTAGATTTTATTATACAATATTTCATCAGAAATTGTAGAACAAAAAAATTTTAGGATATTTCGTAATTACGTATATGAAAAAAATCTGAGAAAGTTATAAAATTATACAGAAATTGTGAAGAATTGTGAAAAAAATGTTCACCAGAGTAATGACGTCATAAGAGTAACGGTAGACTTAGAGATGACAAATAGTCATTATGTTCTTACGAACTTTACGTTCTATCAGGGTAACAATGAATTAGCGCGACAACGTAATAAAATGTAATATAACGTATATGCAAATGCAGATACGCAACCATTTAGTTTCGCGGGTCATAGCTGATAGAAACTAGCCAGAAACACGGATTCCACGCGAATGCGGGAATTAGAGAATGCGGCGAGCCGCATTGGCCCGAATTAGGCTGGTCGTTTAGCCGTATCGAAATTTCAGCCGGCGGTTTTACATTAGCTGTGCCCGCGAGATTGCGCACAAACTTTTTAACTGCTGGAATTTCTCGACGAGAGCGTATAGAACGGAGCGGGATTACCGCTTAGACCCCGATCTCCCCGTCTGCCATTTTGCATTCGTCGCCGTCGTGTTCCAAAACCGCTACGTTTTAGTGGCTTTTACGGTTGGATTTGCGGTAAGCTTGAGAGGCGAAGCGAGAGAGGCGGACACGCCCGATCTCGTGTAATACGACGGAAGGTAGCGCAATGTAAAGTGGAACGCGGTGCAAACAATTGCTGAAATAACAACAGTTATCGAGCAGTAATTTGTTTAATATTTGCGCTGCACGAGGCATTGGTAAATAAATAATAATAAGTGACAATGCTATCAATTTACGAGTAACTGCGCTGCTCGTTCAGCTGAGTATTTGTCCCACATTCGCGTCAAACAACGTTCGTGCATCGATATTACTTCATCGGTGAAATGGGAATCCAGGATTTATTTCGCATCAAATTTCCCTTTGGCTCTTAAATATTTCGTGTCGCTCGGTACGAAAGAAGCGTAGGAAGAATCCGCGCGAAACGATATTATTCAAAACGATATTATTCGCTCACTCTTTTATATCTCGCGATTTTTAGAACTAATTAATTCGGGAGGCTACGTTCGGGTCTCGTGAACGACCGTACTTCTCGTGCACTTGTCTCGTGCTGGGCCATCGCAAGAATTTCTAAAGGTCGTGGAAAAGCGCGAGGAGGGCGCGCCATAGTTTTCTATTACTTTCCAATTTTCTAATACGAGAGGCTCGCTCTTCGCCCGGAGACGAGTGCCGCCGCCGCAGAGGCGGTGCGGCGTACAAATTCTCATAGACATATCGACACGGACGAGCGCAAACAGATACAGGTCACGCCGAGGTTCGATGCACGTAGCGTTGAGGCGGAGAGGATTCCGCGTCCGGCAAACGGCGGCGGCGGCGGCGCACGAATGAAATTCGAGGCAATCACCATTGGATCGTTGGTCTTGCTCGTGCAAACGAAAATACGCCTTCCTTATTTTAACAGACAGGTCCCGAAAGGTACGCTCCTCGAAGGTACGCTCCTCGCATCCCGCCGGAGCGGAATCCTCCGTGCGTCCATTTCCGCGCAATTTGTATTCGCGGGGTATACCGAAGCGAGATCGGGGGCATTCCCTCGCGAGGAATGGTCGCACGGCGAATCCTGGAATTGTTCGCCACGCCAAGTTGTGGCGTACGTCAACGCGCGTATACGAATAAGCATCGCGTATGAGGCACGATGAGGCGCGCGTCGCGTCGCGTCGCGAAAAGGAAAGGCAGACACGCTTATACGCTTGCTCATCGCATCGCCAAGGACAATTCCTCGCTGCCGCCGGAGAGTAATTTTTGTCATTGAGAGAGGCCCGGAGGGCTTTCAATTTTGTTCTACCGCGTTCTATCGCGACTCGGTACGGCGGTGGTCGATTTTCCTCCGCGTTATCAGAAGTATGTACGCGTGTTTACGGGTGATGAAAGGTATTTCTTCATTCAATAACGTCGACGTGAAAGCATCCACCATCTTTCACTTCCTCCTCGAAAGCGCGTACGAGCAAACAAAGCGTTACGCGTACGTCCTCAAGTTTAACGGAGAGATATCCGTGTCCCCGCGTTAATCCACTAAACGTGTCCTCGAAAGGTTGAACCTCCGGATGCTCTACTCTCTCCATCCCTCCTAATTTCAAATGTTTAAACGAATGCAGCTTCGGAGGAGCAGAGCCGCTCGCTCGGAATCCAGAGATAGAAAGCTGAGGCGTCTCGAGTCTCCTCCACTTAACGTTACCTGTCTGAGGTAGCTGCCGCCGCGTATGTTTCTCTCTCTCTCTTTCTCTCTTTCTTTCTCTCGCGGGTCAGTCGAGCGGGCGAGCGGGATGCGTTTCAGCTGACAGAAAAATGAAGAGATTTCCAGCGGGAAAAACTCGCGAGTCTCGCGTCAGGGCGACGAAGGGACGCGATATGGCGCACGCCGAGCGACGCTTCGGCGCGGCGGGCGGACTGGCGGCGTCATGCCCGGTCGGATCGGCTAGCTTGTTCGCCGACCGACCGACCGGCCGGCTGCATAGTGTGCATCCGCCGCCTTGTGCCTGGTTCGCCCGGTGCCCGGCGTTTTGTACCTTTTGCCCCCGAAGGGCCCCGGCGGTCGTCCCTCGACCACACGCGGGTATGCTCGCCGACAAAAGTTCGGAGCCGCTGTGCTTCGTCTTCCTCTCGCTTCTGTCTCGACCCGCCAACGACTCCTTCTATATCGGGCATTAAAACGATGACGCGGATCATACCGAACGAGACGATCGTCCACGCGCGATAAAAGACGACGGGTCTCGCGTCTCCACGTTTTGCGGGGACATCATTCCGCGGTTGACGACTGTTCTCCAGAGGTGTCGGCTTACACGGGAAGATGATTCGATCGCGCGGTTTAACGTTATCGCGGTGATTCGATCGGCGAAGGGGAAGACGCGATGTGACGTCTTTCGCGACTTCGTGTTTTCGTAATACGATCGCCGGAGCACAGCGGTCGACTCGGCGAGTTAAAACTCGAGACGAGAATGATTATCGTTACAATCTGACAACGAGCTGCCGTTAAAAGTGAAGGAATTGGATACTCTCTTGCAAAGAGAGAGATGAGAATTGAAGAATGAGAATTTGAAACGGCCTTTATCTCGCTCACAGCCTCCGCGAGAGAGCTACGCCCACATTTCTAGGCGGTGCCATCGCGCATTTACGGACGACGGCGGCCGCGGCGGTTTCTCACAAATTCTGCATTGCCGTAATAACATATTATGTCAGAGCTATTCGTCGTACGATCCGCCGTAAGGAGCACGACGAATTTCTGTGAAAGGATGAATGCCGTCATGCGCAGGCGGCGGGATCCATTGTGCACGAAGCTTAAGACCCGTCTGCAGTTCCTTGGCACGGTGCCCTTGCTGACCGGTGCTGACCGTATGCAGGATCGACCCTGGACCCCATGTTTCTCGGTTCTCTTTTTCTCCGCCGTCTCCGTCGCTCTTTTCGCCTCTCCTTTCTCTCCCTCTTTCCCTCCGCTTCCACTCTCCTCTTCCCTTTCTCCCGTTCTCCTCTAGCCCTCTCGCCGCCCTTCACCAGACCTCCATTGTATGTAATGGCGCCAGGACGACGACACTCGGGTCGTTACTTTCTTGCCTCCCCGTGTACCGCGCGCTCGCGATAAGCTCGCGTTAAGAAAACGATGTGCCCCCCCCTCTCCACCGTCCGAATTCGCGAGACGAAAAATCCGTCGCGGCTCCCAGTTGAGGCCGCTCGCAGTGATCCGCTGTTGCGAGAGAGGCAGCGAAATCGCGCCGCCGAAGAATGCCGTCTAGCAGGATTGTTTGTAGCGCAAACTTGTAAACTCCACCAGCCGCGCTTAGAATTTTACGACGCCACGCTTACGCGCTGTACCGAGGGGAGGGACTTGAGGAATCGAGAGCACAATCGTACGGCTCCATTAGATTCTTCCGCTGTTTCACCGCGAGCCTAAACGATAAAGTTCTTCGCTGGAAATTTTGCTCGGTCCTCGCAGCGGAATACGTGTGGCTTTTATCCATTCATTTTTTTTTTATCGTAGAATCGTGATCTACTGCACTGAGAGAAAAAAAATGTAATTACCATAATTTGGTGCAATTACCATAATTTAACTACAATTCGTAGTCACTTTCGGTGCCAATTACATATTTACAGTTTCAACCATGCAAATTTCAGCTGTTAATTTATTATTCGCTTATCATAGCGAGCGAATGTTTCAAAAATAGTTGATAACATAAAAACAATTGATAACATTTTACTTTTACCATCCACATCTCTTAATATTTTACTAGATTAATATTTGACATTATCGTAATTCAAGATTTTTTCACAGTTGATAAAACTACACAGAAAGAACAATTTTACTGTAGTATGTACAAATTTAGTTAGATACAAATCAGAAAATAATTTTATATTGAACTATCAAAATTATTACGTGAAACGTTCAAGCATGATGATAATTACTGCAAAAAGTTTTGACATTCTAACAATTAGCGTAAACGTCCGACATAAATTTTTTAATATAGTTCAGTGCAATTATTTTCTAAATCTAATTCAGCAAAATTGTTCTTTCCGCGTAAAAAACACAAAGTTATTACTGCTAATGTTACAGCAGTAATAACTAACAAAAAAAAGAAACAAAAAGACATAGAGCTCGTAATCATAATTATTTTACCATGCAATTACAGTCACAAATACCAAACACTTTTCTCTCAGTGTGCGTGTGATGACAAAACGGCAATGACGACTCGCTTCATTTTCGCGATAAAAATCAATATGATTTCGTCCATAAATTATGAGAAATTCACCGGCGATCGGAGCTTCATCACAATTGTTTTTTACTTTGAAAAGTCGAAAGTGTCGATGAAAATGGTTCGTTTTATTGCGTGCGATTTGTCGCAGCGCAAACGTTATCAAACCCGTTAACATCGTGATGCGAACCGCGTATGTGCGAATGTGCGAAGGTGCTAGTCTCTCTCTTTCTCTTTCTCACTCTGGGCAACATTTTAATTAATTGAGCTAATGGAATTTACATGCTGCGATGATGATATGCAGGCTATGCCGCGTCAATAAAACGGACAGTGTGTGTGTGTGTGTACGTGTTTGCAAGACAAAGAGACAGTTATAGATAAAAGCAGCAAAACGATAGAACGATAGAACGATAGAGCGTCGATCGTGCAACATCCGCGTGAGAACTTCGCCACTTCGTTTCTGGTAATCCGATCCCGAACGCGCGACAATTTGATCCGCCGTATTGTAAATCGAGGATTTTTCAAAGGCACGCCCTTTTTATACACGGACAATAAACTCGCGTCGCGTAAACACGCTACCGTGCAACGCGTAACACGCAATTTCCCTTTTTTTTTACGAGTCGGAAGATTAAGCGAAAGAGTAAGCCGTACGCTCGTAAATAAAACCACAGGCAATTTGCGAGAATGTTGGATTTTACCGCGGAACCGAACCGAACCGAATCGAACCGAATCGCCGGACGTCGGACGTTGAACGTCAGGCGATCGGCGAGGAGGAACTTCACCGTGCGATTGCGATACAGGTGACACTTTTACGAAGCGCGCTCGTTTGCAAATCGTCCCCTCTCTCCTCTCTCCCCGGCCATAAATTTCCCGTTTGCGGTGACCGACCACCGCGACGACGGCGTGGTTAATTCACGCGCGCGACCGTTGCACGATCGATCGCCGCGAATGGACGCGCGAATTTCCTCTCTCCATTTATCATGCTCTGCCATGCCAATCGGGATCGACGGGGCGCTCTTTCGCGCCGTGACGTTAAGGCGACTCTCGCGTTTGCTCACCCTTTTATACAGAAGCTCGCTGCAATCGGCGGCGCGTGGTCGTTGCTGCTGTTGCTGCTGCTGCTGGCCTTGTCTCTGACCCGCTGTCATCGTGCCCCCGCCGCGGTCGACCTCCCTGCCGTTGATCGGGCTCATCATTTTTCTCTCACCTGCGAGCAGAAAGAAAGACAAGTTACGCGGGAGAAAGCCGCTTTAGGAGGAAGTCGCGAGCATTTCTGAGAGCGTGTCGTAACGAGCGAAAGGATATACGAGGCCGGAAGCTATCGGAATCGAACTGATATTCTCGAAGATTTTTTCTTTGCTCCCATCCCACCCCTCCCCTCTTCCGCTTTGCTTAGACCGGGACAGCGAAAAAAAAAAGAATTGTAATGACGAGCGAGTAGATTGACTTTCTCCTTAATCACGCGAATGGCAGTCGTTTGTATTTGCGCCTCACAGCGCCGGAAACTACTTCCTCTCGTTATGATATTACATCCGTTGTACGGAGTGTCGCGGGCATTATCGTTTTTCAGCCATTTCGGATCCATTCCGCTGCAGACTTTCTCTCCGAAGAACTTTTTCTTACCGGGAAATTTAATGAGATAAGTTAATGATTTTTTGATATCACCGTTCGGCGATTAAATTCTACATTAATTTTTTTGCTCGTTCATAAATTCAGCTTCGTTCGCTTCTTTTTTTTTTTCTTTTGTAATATCTTCGAAAGATGTATCGGAACCGAGACATTAGCATATTTATTCAAGCTCCACTATCTGTGGCTGGACTGAACGATAATGGATCTGGGACGTCCTGTATAGGATATTCAAATGCCTACAGAAATGTTCTGCAGCTGCGACCGTTAGACGCGTCGTAAAATGGAGAAGCACGGACTTCCGTCTAACGCAGAAAATTGCGCAGCTATTGTACCTATACAGATACAATCGGACTGCGTAGAAAATTCTTGGTGGACCGTGGTATTTAGATTGCGCTGTTTCCTCCATTCTTTTTGAAGACGATATTTGCGAGGAGATATCCGCGTTCGTGCCTTCAATAAAACTGCAACGTTCTTTCAATTTTCTCAGAATCACAATCGCTCAAATTCGATTCTCCAAACATATCGCGATCGAGGAAAAGAAAGGGAATTGGCCTGAAGTCGCGCCGATAATTTAAACCCTCAAAATGTTCGTTCCCTGTAAGCGCTACAAAATTATGTAATATTAAATAATATTCCCAAAATATTATTTAACATTAATAAAAAGTGTCTACTGCTGATATTATATGAATATTATGAGAAATAAGTAATATTGTTTACCTCAATATTTTCAATTATCGGGAATATTATAATAATAATTATAAAGTTCATGAATATTTTATGCACAACTCACGTTAATTTTTGAAGAAAAATAATATTTATAATAGAACATTTTCATGATATTCCATGAATATTGAAATAATAATATACCATGAATATTATATAAGGCGTACATATAACTTTAATACAATATTCCTGTAACTTTAAAAAATATAATATTCTCGGAATATTATTTTAATATTATTTTAATGTTTGATAATATTCGTATAATTTTTTAGGAATATTGCAGCGCTTATATGGTCGTTTTCTTTTAATTGTCAATTTCTAAAAAAAGTCATTTTCAAACATTCAAATTCAATTTAGCTAAAAGGATAAATAAAAAAAAATAATTACCAGCAATTATAAATAAATCAGCAATAAAGTGCTCATTTAAATTTTGATGACGCTGATTCAAATAACTAGGAAAAAAAAACCGGTTTTTTTTTTCATTTTCTGTAAAATCTGGATTTAAAAACATGATACCTCTTCGAAATTAGCAATTCAATTTAAAAGGAACAAAAACGGATGCCGGACGATGTGCTTTCCATTAAAAGCCGCACCGTGCAACGTTCACGTACGCGCGATGATGTTACGCAACCTCAATCCTCGTGTGTACCTCGTGGCTGAATTATCCGAGGCCTGATATCGATCATGCGTACCCGTGCGTATAGTCAGACGGTGCGTACGCGGGATGTGCGCGGGTGAGATTTCCATTATTCCGCGTTGTGCATTAGACGGGCTGCACACAAACCTTACCGGGACACCGCCGCGCCACGGATAATTAACCCCGGGCGCCCGCGCTGAAATTCTCGACCTGAATTTATGTGCTTTTCAGACGGTTCGGCAATCTCGCGATTCAGAGCAGACGTTAAATCGCCGCTTAATCTCGCGGGTATTAATCGCTCATCCGCCAAGCGGGGCTCTGTTCATCACTCGTAACTTCGCACGGGCCAAATGTTCCAGACGAGCCAGGTTGGGGGGCCAGCTTTGAATATTAGAGGCGGCAGAGATTCGCCGCGTGGCGATACGTTATGAATATACAATGCGATGTGAATGCATTATGTTGTCTAATGATGAAGTAAATGCAAATCATTTTTATATCTTGTTATATTTCAAGCGCTCGTTTGGCGTCGCATAGAAATATTATTTTTTTCGAACAGCTGCGCGGAAAGACTTTTACAACGATCGTAAGGTTTCCTCCGTAGCGCGCGGCAAATTTGCACATCAGAAGCATCAAGATAATTATATGCATAGTTTGAATAGAAATTTGTCGCGAGAATACTTTGAAAAAAAAAATCTGATTAATTGGCGCGCTTAGCCAACAATTAATTTCGCATAGCGCAATGTGTACGTTGAAGGATTATTTTATGAACAAAGTGGACGGTGTATGCCTTTGGCATTGTCTTTGTCAGCGTTGTTATTAATTAGCGTTTGTATCCTCGTGCCGCTTTGTACGGGAAGGAGGAAAGTCGATACAGTGGCTCTAACTCGCTCAGAGACGTTATTACGACAATCCGGTCGACAATACGTCGTAATTCTTTTTCCCCAATCGCCAAAACTTGCAGTCGCGATTCTCGTATTACGACCAACAATATATTAATTGCGCCTTAACCAACTTCGAGTTCGAGGCAAAAGTTCAAGTTCTTTCATAAAGCCGGATTCTTCGGAGTAGCTGTCGACGATTAATCGCCCGGTCGGCACGGGTCGGCGGGCGGCTCATCGAAAAGTTCTAGTTCGCAGACCGTGGAGAGTATCGGGCGGGTCGATAAATTGTAAGCACAAAGGAAAACTTACTTGGACTGTGCACGCGTATCTCGCTATCGCTGGGACTGGAGACGCGATGGTCATTCAGCGAGGCGACCCGCAGGTGTCCGATTGGGCTGATCAATCGCTGAGTGGAATGACCGCCCGGCGACGCTAACCTCAGGTCCCTCATATCGTTACCGCTAACCCTGAAATTTGACGAGCAGGTCAGTGGACCGATTCGTAGAAGGCCACGCTTGAAATGACGCCGTAAAATGACCTAATGCGGAAAGAACCTATGAGAAAAAGAAAGTTAAGTCGCTTCGAGGAGGAAATATGATTCTCTGGGACAGTGGTTCCCAAAAATTATCTCTTTGACCAGGGATTCCCAAAGAAGCACGGGTCGTGAAACATTTTTCGATGATGGCAGGAATTAAAGTAAAAAGTTCTGAAATAAACTGCAGTTATCAAATACTTTTTGTGCTTGAAAATAATTCGGATCGATGTTCAATGTTAAAGTTGTCATTCACAGAGATAAAAATGTAAAATACAGAAATGTAAAATTATATTCTATAAAAAAAAAGTAAAAAGTACGAAGAGAGCAAAGTGGTATAAATAAATATTCAAAATATATAAATAAATATTAAATTTATTCCTCTCTTCCTGCTTTTTCATATATTCTAAAACTAGATAAATCGCGAATGCGTTTGCTATTTAAAAAAAAAATGGTTGCGATCCACGTATGTTTGGAAAACTTTCGTTTCAATCCATAACGCTGCACAGCAAAAACATACATTTTCTCGAATTATAATTTATTAATTAAAATAAAATAATTGCTTGAAACAATAATTTTTTTTTTATCAAGATATTTCATTGAAACAAAAAAATATTGTTACAGATAATTGTTTCTTTAAATTAATAAATTATAATTCGAGAAAATATATTCACTTGAGACAAGAAATTCGTTTTTGCCATTGTATAAGTTTGTGCAGGTATCAAATAGAGACGACAGGCAATTATCAAATCGACGTTTCTCATTTCACATCGTGATACGCGCGTTATCTTCTCACGCACAATTTATAGTGAGAGGAGCCTTCTCGATTAATCATGGGAAAATCGATGTCCGAGACAAATAAACGCGGCTACGCGATACAGCAGAAATTAGATTCGCCGTGAAGGTAAACCGCGACGCGAATATATACGAGAAAATTGCATTACCAAGGTGACGCGGTTTAGTTCACGCCCGGTAATAAATAGAGCTCGGTGAGCTTGAGAGTGGCTCTCACGTCGATTATGTCATCGCGACGCCCTTCGGTCTAATTAGTGACGTCTGTCTAGCTAGCCTCTTCACGTGATGAAAATTTAACGACGAAATTATATCGCGCGCTCTTAAAATCGGTAAAAAAAAAAGTTTTACGTTTCTTCTAAAAAAAAAAACAAAAAAGATTTTCGCAGCTGAATGAAAGGAATGAAAAAAATCTTTTGACAAGTCTTGAAAGCGCGTAATTACGTAATTTCGTTATGCGAGGAGGCAAGTTAATTACTGTAATTGCGTCACCACGCAATCCTCGCGTTACGAGTTGTCAAGAACACGCAGGAAATTTGATCGGTTGTACATTTCGCGTCAAACTAACAATGCGTTGTTGTTTGCGCAAGCAAACGGCAAGTAATTAAACAGCGTACTTAAATGTACGAACCTAATGCGCGCGCGCAAGGAGTTACGTACATAAACCAGTTATTTACGGACTAAATCGGGTGATCGAGCTAATCGCGCTGTATTTGGATGGAAATGCGCGCTGCTGCCTTTTATGGCGATTAACTTATGCTTCTCCCCCCCCCTCCCTGCTTCGACGTATCAGTCGAACGGTTTTGACACGGTTTGCCATAAAAAAAAAAACTCGAATCTTTGGGCTGTGTCTTTAAGGCGATGCTGGGAGTCGTCACAAGAGTTACACTTCGTATTGGTTTCACAGAAATGTCATTCCTTTTACAGCATTAAAATACACATGCCAATGGCGTATGATCCATTCCTTGCCAAA
Organism: Solenopsis invicta; assembly: GCF_016802725.1. Classification (NCBI taxonomy): domain Eukaryota; kingdom Metazoa; phylum Arthropoda; class Insecta; order Hymenoptera; family Formicidae; genus Solenopsis; species Solenopsis invicta. The sequence continues at coordinate 4,903,528 of NC_052665.1, forward strand.
ACAGAAAGAACTTTTAAATCTATAGATTTTTTTATTGACTTTTACTTTAATATGGCGACCAAAACCATCAATTCAGACGCGTTTACTTCGTGGAAACGTTTTGCAGATTATTTGTGCGAAATAAAGGCACAGTCAGGTGTAGAATAAATGAATAGTGTTGTATCGTTAGAATTAAATTGGGAAACCTAATTTAAGAAAATATAATGTTTGATAAATTGCGTATTATATGTGTACGTGAGATGTCGATGCAATAGTATGTAGAGGTCTGTTGATGTTTCGTAAATTGTACGCAAATCGTACTTATGTAACCAGAGTTCATCAGTAAAACTAACGACTTTAGCATCGCCTTAACGCGCTTTAATTGTGCGCTCTGATACTCGTCTCGAGTTGAATGGGCGAGATCTTTCCAGACGCGAACTGCACGCTGCACAAGGGCGCACAGACATTTGGCTGCTCGCGGCGTTTCTACTAGTCACCACCTCAAAGTAACTAAACAGTTACCGAGAGCAGCTCACGAACCGGAATTAGATGGCAGGGTTGCGGTTGCGCGAGTGCGCGTTCGCTAATAAGTTTCCCTATTACGGGGCGCGATAGGGGTGCAACGGCGGTTTAATTACAGTGCGCCGAAACTTCGTTATACAAATACCTGGGACGGCTTTGCCGTCTACTTACATGCCAGGGCACTTGCCGATGTCGCCGTTGCTGGCGGCTCTCAGCAGCTGGGCGGTGGGCTCGCTCTCCAGCTGCCTCATAGGCTGATGCTGCGGGGTCGAGTGGTGGAGCGGAAGCGACGGTTGCTGCCGGTGACTGCCGCCGCCGGTACTGTTTCTCGGTAGCGGAAGAGTAGACACCGCCGTCGGCGCTTGAGTCAGCGTTCTCTGAGGCAGATGCGACGTGCTGACGGCCCTGGGTGGAAGCGGGTCTCTGCCTATCACCGAGCCCGAGCCGGACGCTGCGAGAAAAAAGTACATGCACGCTCGTGAAAATTGTAGAGTATGATTGCGTATATATATATTGTATATATGTGTTTTGAAGCAACCTTCTCATTATTAGTACGCGAGTTGGCAAGATTTCATACGAGACATATACGCTAATTGAGCCCCTTGCGTGTACACGGTGAAATCTCACGAGCATCCTCGGATAGCGAGGCATCGGTACGGGGCCTCTCCTCAGGAAACGTCTGTCTCGTTTGAATGAGAAAGATGGGAGAAATATGTGAGAAACTAGTATGGATATTGGATTGAGTAATACTCTATCGTGTGGATCGCCTCGCTCCCGGCGAACGACGACCACTCAGCCGTTACCAGTCACAGATGAAAAATGTACGGAGTAACGTGTACGATTTCTTAAGATTTTACAATCGATTGTATTGTACGAACGCGAATCGCATTGAATGGGATTTACGCCGTGTGTAATTAGTATTGGACCGAGTATCGGATTGCCACGTTTCAGTAAGCGTAATTTTGTACCGTAGTAGGAAATTATAATACGTGTAGAAAATATAAGTAGTTTAGATTACATGTAGAATAACGAGCATTGCAACATTTTGTTAGAGAAGTGGAACGTAATGGGCACGATAATACTATTAAATATAATAAATATTTGATGTTTATCGTTAAATGTAATAAATTATTAAATAACGTTCGTAATAACAGGTGCATTAATAAAAATATTCGTCCGCGTATACGAAAGTGTACACGTTAAATGATTCTAGGGTTAAAGGCGAGACCCGCCTATTTTCTTTAAAGCCTGTAAAATTACATATATTTCCTCGCTTCGGAGCGAAGAAAATCCGCGCGAAAGTAACAAGCGAAATATACCGCGAAGAGCAAGAGAGATCCTGGCGTAGGCCCGAACTTCGACAATCGAATCTCACGCTGAGCGGTTCCTCGCTATGCCGGATGCGTGCAGTGAACATGGGAATGATATGGGTTGGAATTGGCAGTCGCAGAACGGAAGCGCGTGACGAGGGGCGGGCGGTAGATTTGAGAACGGACTGACGAGACGGACGACGGGAGAGGAAAGGGCAATTTAGATCGGGCGCAATTAAGTCAACCTCCGGAACCAGGCCAGTGCACGCTCGGTTACGTAAGACCTCGGATTGCGCTAGGAGACCGCTGTCCGCGTCAAGCGCAATCGCGCGCGTCGCGTGTTTCCTATTTTTTTGCATCTCCCGCGCTCTCGTAACTCGACCGAGCAAACGAGTCGGTGCGAACAGGTTTTCCGCGACGGGAAAGAGGAGGAAGAGGAGGAGCAGGAGGCGGAGAGGGAGCCGGTCGTCCGTCGTCGCCCCATGGGAAAATCGGTAGTCGATTTCCCGGAATCCGATCGATGCGGAATGCGTCGGGAATCCATTGGCGAATCATCGCGGATTCTGTTGGAGAGACCGACCGAGGCTATTGAAGGGACAATGGACGCGCGCGCGAGGGGAGCACAAATCGCGCGAATCCGCACCGGCCGCGCTCCCTACACACGCGTATACGTTTGGCATCTGCCCCGACGTTCGAATCGGCGGAATATCTGTCGCGCGGCGATCGTTCACGCTTTAAGCCCGGCGTTCACGCTCAGACTGACGCGGGGAATGCAAACGACCCGGCGCGATGCCATATGGGCGCAGCAGGAAACTCCTCTTGCACTTTGCGCATAATAGCGCGGTATTCAATCTGCGAAGCGTACGAACCGATAGCGCGCGCGAGGCTCTCCCGCATATGCGATAAAGACATCGCGCGCGATTTGAAATTCCGTTCTCCAGTCACGATCCGGCCATATTTGCAGATTGATGTAACCGAGGTTCCTCCGTTTGTCGGAGCGACTCTCGTAAACTCGCTCGCGGGAATGCGAGATTACAATATCGCGTCCTTAAGCACCTGCGCGTTGCATATAAGAAGAGCCTCTGCCCAGCCTAGCTTTTCGTCGAAACTACAAACGGCCTCCTTTTATTTATGCTCTCTACGTCATAAATGAATGTTACAACGCAGCGAGACGCTTATGAAGTCGGTTCCGTCTTTACCTGTGGAGTGTCCGCGCGCGCGGACTACGCAATTGAGAAATTCATGAGCAATAAAGCTAAAATGAGGGTCTTATTATGCATAGAGTATCGCGAGATGTGGCAACTTCACCGGCGGGAATAACTTTGCGCCGAGAGTGATAAAAGATTTTAGAAGACTCCGCTTCATTCGCGCGTATACGAATATATAGATGGGATAATCGGGGGGAAAACGAACGAAAAACGGCGCGTAACTTTGGAAACTATACCGCGGCGAAGGACCGTTTCGTTACAATTTCTGTTGTGCTGTACAAAGATCGCGAGTTTATTTTTCCGTTCCCAGTTTATCTCATTGCAATTCAATTCTGTTGCATTTTGCTCTGGATCAACAAACGTTTCCCCTCGCATTTTCCGCCCGCGAAAATTGCACGGCTGAATATACGTTAGATCGATTTTTTTTTTTCGTCATACGCGAGTTGACGCAAACATTACTCAAAGGGTTGTATTTCTAAAGCGATGTCCACGCGTACCGTGCAACATTTTTCACCTTTATAGGCCGCGCGGAGATCGGGAAGTTGCCGCGCGGGATTGTTGTAGCGGAAAAAAGCGCGAACGTGCGAACTACGTGCGCGATTACATCGACCGAGCGTGGACAATCGGCGGTGTGACTGCGTACTTGGCGGAATGCGTGACGACGCATCCGGGATGCTGGCGATTTGCGCGGATTCATCGTTATGCGGCGAAGCCGGGATGACGGACGGACGTTCGTATATCGATGGCCAGCCGCCGCGAAGCGCCCGCGTGTGTCGCCCGGATTGAATTAAATCGAGATCGACTTCCTATAAGCGAGATTGCGTTTCCTTTGCGCAATCGTAATCGCATTTTCCGTTTCTTGGCCTTCGCGAGCGGAATGCGGCGCGGATAGATGGATAGATAGCCGGCATTGTCAGCGATTCGAACGATCAGTCCCACACCGTGTGTCAAAGGACGCGTCGCGTCGCGTCGCGGTAAATTTATTTCGTTTCAACCAATAAATTCTCGCCGCGAGATGGAGGAGATCGTAAATAAATCGGCGAGTTTGCGGTTGAAAATTATGGCGATATCCACTACGAATACTTCATATCTCCTCCTCTGCGGGAACATTTTATATGTACAAAAGATATACTATATCCTATGTATACGTCCAAGACCTCTTAAATCTCGATTTATTATCGATCAAATTGTTTATTTATACGCGGGAAGTAAACACAAAAATAATTTACGTCTGCTGAGAACTCACAATTCAAAATATTACTTTAATATACATAGCTATTTAAAGCCAGTTACACTTTCTCTAATTAATGTTACTATTTTAGGCAAAATTCTGCTTGGAAAGGTATCTTGTTCGAGCAAAGTGGAGAAAAACAGCACGCGTTTTTAATTCTGTCTCGATGGTTTTAATTCTATTCGTAAGCTCGAAAAACGTATGAAAGTGTTTTACATTTAGATAGCGACGCCGGGAAAGCGTCGTTTTAGCTTGTTTCTTACATTCAACAACAGTCGTTCATCTCCGCTTTTATCCTATAATATAATTGCCATGCATTGATCCAATGATACGCATTCAGGCTGAATTGTATCGCCGTTCTCAATGCAGTGCAAGTTACGATAGTCATCCGGAATATTCCATGCACACAGGACGTCGAAAATACGCAGATAATCGTGAAAATGAGAGAAATAATTTAATAGATTGTCGAACGATCGATTGTACTGCATTAATATTTCACCTCTCTCTCTCTCTCTCTCTCTCTCTCTCTCTCTCTCTCGCGTGATTAAATGCACGGGGCATAGAATCGGCGTATGTAATAATTGAAACGTATGTGTCCGTCGACCCGTTGCGAAAGTCGCCCTGGAAACGTTAGACCATGTAACAGATCGAGGGGGCCGCGTTACCTAATTTCGTTGTTTTAGTGCCGGACCTCGTTTCGCGACGTTACAAAATCTGCAACGCGAGAAATTCGCGCGAGTTTCGCGTCGGCCCAATTAAACGTGGAATTCGTAACACGGAGAGGAGGGGGAGGACAGCGCGCGCGCGTCGCGTCGCGAAGCGCGTGGATTACAAAACGAAGAAATAAATCATCCAGAAAAATAACAGTTGAAAAAAAAAAAAATTCAAACGCCGATTTGATCTCCCGTATATCTGCACGTGCGCGCGTAAATATAGGTGTGCCAGTTGGCACCGCGCGCGCATAAAAGATCAAGGTGCGCAAACGAGAGCCGTTATCCGCGCGCATACGGGGTGTCCGCGAATTTCCAGGCGTTTCGAATTTACGACGGTTGTAACGAATTTCACGTCTTGTTATGGGAAACGCTGTTTCCGTAATGTGACCGTACTGCGGGAATCGTATGTACGAGGCGATCTCGCGAACCGTTTCGAATTGGGGGAAGGTTTGAAATTGCGCTTTCACGGTAGAAAGGGGAAAGAGGGTCGTCTGCGGAATCTCCGGTTGCGCAGAATGTACGGGGATTAAAGCGGGGGTTGTTCACCTCGAATACCCTAAAAGGCGCCGAGGGGATCGAGGGGATGGGAAAGCTTTCTATGGGGATTTAATGGCTGGCGTCGCGACGCCGGAAGAGGCGTAGGAGGGTTGGCGAAACGACGATGAGCGTCGGCTCCGGAAGGGCGCGGATATCGTTTTCCCGGATCAGAATTCGACATTTGGAATTTCAATGCTCGGGGGTTTATGGGGAAAGGGTGGTCCGCGAAAACGGTTAATAAAATTCGTAAAAAAACTTGCACGAAGTTGTGGCGGCGGAGAAGAGCACAGTCGGAGATAGACCATGATCCAACTCAACTAATTTTTACAGAATACTTCAAGACCCTCTTTCTAAACGCCATATTTGTAACTTTCGACGTTAAACATCTCGATCGTGACGTAATACGTGGAAAGAACAATTTTGCTGAAATAGAGATTTGAAAATATTTGTTGAATCATTAAGATAATTATATGGGATGCTTAAGCTGGTTGCTTAATGTCGAAGAATGTCAAAGCTCTTTGCAGCCACATTATCCTGCTTGAGCTTCCTACATAATAATTTTGATGGACCAACATAGTTATTTTCTGATCAATATCTAGCTACATTTTTGGATACTGCAGCATAAAATATTTTCTTCGCGTAGATCTAACAACATTTGATTTATTCGTTTCGATCGTTGAATAAGAGATTCTCTAACGCGAAAATAATTTTGCTGAAATAATCTGAAAATAATTATGTCAAACCATTAAAAAATTTATATTGGACATTAATTATTTTGATAGCTTACTATTAAATTCATTTCTGATTTGCATCAACTAAATTTTTAGGTACTACAATAAAATTGTTCTTTCTGCATATATTCGTTCGATATCATGTGCTATAAGGTCTCGAACTGAATTTCTCTCTACGATAATTCTTCCTACGATAATCAGTGTGAAACAACATCCTTTATCGAAACCGACGCAAGTGCGCACGTCTTTTTTTCGTCACGCATCACGTTGAACTGACTATGGACAAGGGAAAACGGACGTGCGTGCGTGAACCGAGAAGGACGATCAGGGTAAGCAAACAGAAATAGATCGTGGCACTTCGAACACGACGGCAGCGGTGGCGGCGGCGGCGACGCGACGGCGGGAACGTACTCCCACGGTCATTTGTATCGTCCTCGACCTGTTGCTGTTACAGTCGGACAAGGGTGTTGATTTTCCTTTTTCCCGGTCGGACCGCCTCCACCGCCGCCGCGTTCCGTTTTCCCGCCATTATTACGGGGCGGGATGGAAAAAGGAAGACGAAGAAAACGCGCGCCGGCGGTGGTGGCTCGCGCGTCTGGACGTAATAAATATTTTACACCCCCGCGGCATTCCTCGAGCGCTTGTTTTCTCGCGGTGCTTTACCGTATCCTCGTACCGTGAGATAAAGTAGGATCACGCCGCCGTACGTCTCGCTTAGCCGTACATCGCCGTAAAACAGTAACGACTAATCCCAAGACGAATAGGACCGGTGAGGCCCGCCAGTGAGATAATTCACGCGAAGGCCTCGCGGCATCACCTTTCTTTATTTATCTAAAGCCCCGATTTTGTTCCAGAAATTTCGAACGAACGAAGGTGGCAAGGGAGAAAATAAAACTATACTAGAGAGAGAACATTAAATAACTGACAATCGCATCATTTTCTATTAACCTGGTCGTCATATTTATTCATTGCGTCAAGGTTTGTTTTTCGTTTCAAACTTGCAAAATGTCTCTCGACGAAACTGCCTCTAGAAACTGGAATAGAGCCATCGTTTTATGAATTGAACGTAAAGAAGAAGCCTCTATATAGTTCTTAAAAAAAAAAAAATTATTCTAATTTGTCTCTAACATGCTTTCTAACGACTTTATAACGATCATCACTTGATCACGAAACTTGGTTACAAATTATAATATTACATTATTCATTATTACACGGAAAGACTAGTTTTACTGAAGCATCTGAAAATTTAGCTGGATACAGGTCTGAAAATAATTTTGCTAGATCGAAATAATTATTGTTGGATCCTCAAATTAATTGCTAGAATGTCAAAACTTTTTGCATCGTAATTATTTTGATGGCCCACTAAAATTATTTTCAGCTCTCTATCCAGCTAAATATTTAGATACTTTAGCAAAATCGTTCTTTCCGGCTTCCCCTAATAGGAAGCGAGGAACTTCTATCCTCTAATATGATTCACGTTTATGTACGTTCTCATATTTAATAATGTGAGAAAAAAGTACGCGTGTACAGCCGCGCGAATAAGCTCAGTCTCGTCGATGATGAAAGCATACGTTGTTTCTTGTATGGAAAAGCAATTTGGTAAAACGACTAATCGCATTGCTGGTCGGCGAAACTACTGCAAACTTCGGTCTGCCGCAGTGTATTTCCCGTGCGGATTAATCTCCCGCGTTTGAACCTCCCTTCCTCTCTCTCTCTCTCTCTTTCTCTCGCTGCCTCCGTCTTTCCGAGATCGCGCAATGGTGTGCCGCAATCTTACCACTATGATTATGGTAGCAAGTAGCCACTATGGCACCGACACTCGTGTCGACTCGACGCTCCAAGTAACGGGATCTGTAGTGATCAAGTGGGTCAGACGACTCGGTATCGTCGTTTTGTCTCATCGACTATGTACTTCAAGGTCCGGTTTTACCTTCCAATCACGACGTTCGAGACGACATCGTGATCTCTAAGCGTGAACCGTGTGTACGCGAGCTAACTAGGAATCCGCGTTTATTAGCAGTACGAGCGGGGATTCTTCATGTACGTCGCTGGAAACGGTAATGATATGAGGAGATTTAACGGTGGATAGCGTGAACGTACTGAATGGTTATGTTGAACACGTTGAACCAGCGACTAAGTCGTAATACCGGCGATATCGCTTGAATAAATAAGATGATCGCAGCGAAAGTTTAATATATCGGATAGATTATTAAACGTCGACTCTTCATTAAAAGCGTCGAGGATTATCGACAACATTGGGATTTAAACGATATATCAAAAATTAATAAACGTTTCGATGAGAAGCTAATTTGCTAACATCGCCACTCATTCGTCGGTCGTCTCTCAGCCGTGCGGAGATCGTCGACTGCGGATCGACACGCGAATAGAAATCAGAACCGCGCGCGCGCGCGGAATTGTATTATAAGAAAAATATTCGCGACTCGACTCAAGGAAGTTGCGGGGAGACTCGTCGAGCGGGAGTTGCGTTTCCCGAGCGTCTAATGACACTTCTTGCCGTTACATCGTAAACTCAAAGGCGCAAAAATGTCGCGCGAGCAGCGGCGCGACGCGTCCTCGAGGTAAGATCGTCCTCAACGTTTTACGAACGGTCGTAAAAGGGTCGTTGAGAGCGTTAGCCGACTGACGACCGGAAGAAGTAAGGTAACGCGCGTGTCGCCGTGTCATGGCTGCTGGCGATCGATGAAGTTCAGTGTTGGTCGGCACGCGGACGGCCGCGTTTCGACGTGAGACGGACGGGGACGAGGAGTTGCCGGATTAAACATCGGCCGCTCGACGATAGTTGAGGCGGAAGGAATAATAGTCAGTCTAGCGCAAGAAACGGAATAAACGGTGCGTTTCGCCCCGCTAATTGTACAGGAGAAGTCGATCGCTCCCATTTTATCCGGGACACGAAGATGTTTTTTCCCACGCGAGACAGGGTTAAGCGTCCAAGCGGAAATGTAATTTTAGTGTAGGCGAATACGAACGCATAGGCGTCGATCATCCGTTAGCGATCCAGTTACGTTAGGCGCTCGTAGAAAAAGGAATTACGCCGGCGAACGTGAAATCTACGAGATCCGACCTAACAAACCGGGCTGTCCGCTTTTTCCTCGCGTTTCGACGCCGCGAAGGGAGTTTCTTATCGATACTCAATTTCCCGGTCTACTCCGACACGCGGTCATCGTGATCGATCTGATGATGGCAGGTGCGAATACGTCTTCCTGTCACCTACTTTCACGTCTATGAAATTGTGTCGCTGTTCCCTTGTTCATAAGCGCGTTCTGTCGTAAGAAAAGAAATAAAGGATCAAACGCGCGCGCGCGCGCTCGCAAGATATCGAAAATGTCAACGTAGAAACATATACATATGTGTCGCGTCGCACAGCGCGAGCAATAGAAAGTTCAGATATATTCGGGGTACTTCGGCAAGTTAATAAAAAAGAGAGAGAGAGAAAGGAAAAAAGATCCATTAATCGCACCAACACCTTACTGCTGCCGACACGCATTACGCAAGGACCGAATCCGCGACGCGAGTTCCGCGACTAGGGTAACGGTATTTTGCGCGAAGCAAAATCGTTCTGCATCGCGCGCACAGCCACGCAACGAAGCCCTGCTGCTTTAACGGTTCACGTGCCGAGGTTCAGTTCCAAGTGACGCGCCCCTGCGCGTCCCCGGCTTCCCTCCTCGTCGCAAAAAGATTCCGTCGCGTGTGTGACCACCACCTATTCATCAATGACATACCTTCCTTAGACGTTGCCAGCGGTCGTCTAGGGTAAAAACTAGAAGCGGGACGCGATAAACACCACGTCGTCGTTTCGTTGTCGTCTTGTATCGTCGACACGACGGACGACGAAATATTTGCTAAAGCTATATCGACAAAACATTTATTTCTTCGCGAAGGGAGACAGATCGACGGGTATGGGAAGGATCGCAACGTCCGAAGGGTTTTGTTACAAATAGTTCCAGGAGTCGATGGTCGAATTAATGGCGTCCGTAACAATCTGGCAGTTGTATATTTGTTTGTCAAATATAAGCGATTGGTTCAAAATGTAATTTGATAGATCTAAAACTGTTCGATTGCTGTTCCTGAGGTCGACTTGCTTTATTGAGAGGCAATGATGTAGGCTACCGAATTGGTCACGATCGACTCTCATTACCGACTGAAAATAGCCGCCGTTACTTTCGTTCTTGGATAAGAACAGTTGAGACAGAGCATATGTTTCAAATCGAGATATCAAAATTTGACTTGTGCGAGAGAGAACGATTTCTCATGAACTTAATAAATTTTATTGAATCCAAACAAATTTATTTGAAATGATCCAAACAAGTCAATGTTTGAATAAGTATGATCAATAATAGAGTTACTTTCGTCAAATAATATTTTTTTAAATTAAACAACAAAATTTTTGTTCAAACAAATAATGTTACTTATAAGCATATGTTGTTTCAATAAAGCAACTTTTAGCAATTTGCAATCAAATAAATACTAAAACTGAAGAAATCTTTTTCTCTGCGTATGAATTTATATTTTTAAAGAAAAGGATTGAGGGAAAATAAAATCCGGTTCTTTTTATCAAAGTATTTTAACAACTGATAGAAGAAAACATTATTTAGATAGAGCCGCACAATTTATGAAAGCTCTAAATTATTTAGCTGCGCAAGAAGCTAAAATATCCAGACGTGAAAAGTATCTTCTCATCAAGTATCCTCTCTGGGAGAAAAACTTTTGAATGAAAAAATACATTTTCTCAAGACCATATATCTTGATGCAAGAGCATCTGTTCTGCTTAAGTAAAAATATTTACTTCCAAGTAAATAGACATATTAGCTGAAATATATAAACTTTGTACTCTTATATTTTTTACATTTAATTTTTATTATTAAACTCAAATTGCTTTGTTAAATAAAAAAAATTTGATTACCTTGAACATAAACCTAGTCTAACAGTAAATATTTTCTAGAGCTGCAAGAAAAAAAATCACTTGACTTTGCATAAATATAATTCAATTAAGAAATTTTCGACTTGACTGCAAGTAAATAGAAAGCTATTAGGACCCGCCGAGTAAATAATTTTTTCGTTTCAAGATATTTTTCTCTCAGCGAAGAACTTTTTTTTTCTCTCAGGACAGATAGTGCGTCAAATCGAACTCTTATTTGGCCTACATCTACATGACAATTGAATCAAACTGCAATCTCACGGGCATCTAACGAGCGCGGAAGGTCATCGCGAGTTTCGGCAGCTGCGTGCGCGTACTCGTACGCGGCCACAGCGGGGATTCAATGATCGAAAGTGCCGGCGCTCAAGTAACGGTACTCGCGGCGAGAGAGGAATGCTCCCTGCATCGGGCCCGCGCCTGGAGCCGGATAAACGAGCGGAGCGTGCTGCGACCGCGAGCGGGCCTGTGGCCTTTCCGAAATGTACTCGTCGGGTCCTCTCCGCCAATCTCTCTCTTTCTCTCTCTATCTCTCTCTCCTCCCTCTCTCGTCGGCCTTTCGCTCGTACGGCCGGCTCGGCAATCGATTCACGTCCGCGAGAACGCAACAGTACCTCTGGCAATTTTCCACAGTTGCGGGGAAACTGTAACACGACGTCGTACTTCAATATTGAAAAATCGATGACGCGAGGACCTTCTTCCCGTCGATTCCCCGATCTGAATTCAAAGTTATGCCAACTACAAAAATTACGAACTTTCGGAGAGAGAAGAGACCCAATGTCCAAGTCGAACGTGCTCGACATTTCGACGTCTTCTTTGTTTCTCCGCGAGAAGAGGTCCGCGCCCGAAAGAGATAATCGCCCCGCGCATCGTTGGTCCTGGATCAATTCCGTGATTCACGCCCGCGACTCGTCGTGCGCCGCTCGTGAATTATTCTTAGAGAGTCCGATTTATAATACGGCGCCTTCAACTCCGCCGCGGATTAACGATTCTCGCCTTCCACCGCCTGCGCCGTTTGTCCGGCGTAGCGGTTTAATCGAAGTTCGCGAATTACCATCGCCGACCGCGATGAACATTTTAATACCGAACTTCGTCTGTCTTCGCGAGAAATTCGAGGAATGTCCCGCATTAACGAGACCTCGAGCGAGCTCGAGGTGAAGAGAGCTCTGGAATGGTACCCGAATGAAAAAGACCGCTGGAAATCCGCGCGAATGCGCCTTTTCCTTCTAATGACGCTTTTTCCCCGCGACAGTTTTAGACCGCGCCGCGAGCGAGTTTCGTCTCTCGCTCGCCAACTTCGGTGCCTTACGTAATAACAGTCTACCGATCTGACTGTGTAACGAGGCCGATCGATGGAAGTCGCGCATCATCAGCTTCGACTAAATTAAACGTATCGAATTAAACGTATTAGATTACCCCGGTAAGGGTATCATGATTGCGACTAATAGCGTAATTCCAATTCAATTATCCCGTTCCATATATACCTGTACGCGGTATTGGTTCGTAGAGTTTCTGCTCGCCGTCGTCGTGTCGTCGTTGAGCGGTACAGACCGCGTAGCTATTAGTTCTCCAGACTACTTTATTCTCGATACAACATTCACGACAGTGAAGGGAAGGCGACATGCATAATATATACGGCACAGATCCGCAAGGTTTCTGTCGATCGCCGCTAACACTATTATACTCGCGCGTATCGAACTTATAATTTTCACAATCGACAGAACAATCGTATAAAGTCATAAAAAAACGATGAAACCTTCGTACGATCGTTCCACTGAATCGCGAGGGGGAAAATTGTCGATTGAGATAGAGGAATAGCGGATTTATATTTTTTTATACGTACTGTACTTGCCGGACCAGCAACTGCCGCAAATCAGACCGACTTTCCCGCCCATCTTCCTCGCGATAACGAGATGCGCAGCTATCGTGAGGTCCTTGCTCCCTGCCGTGAATCTTATTAGCAGCGTGATCGACGTACTGTCACGCCACGTGTCTGTCATGGGCACAGTCGCGTCGCGAACGATTCTTGTCCGCCACGTGCGCACTACTACGTCGTGTCCCGTAATGTCGAGGGCAAATAGGCAGCCGCGATCGCGGCATCGGTGCAAGCGGCCTAAATCAACAGTTCTTTTTCCCTCGCACGGTTATCCGGGCACTCGACCAATTTGGATTGGTTTTGAAGAGCCAGGAGGCGTCTCGGTGAATACGCTCTACGTGGAAATCACTTCGCGATCTGTGTAAATTTGTCGAGGAAAATTTTAATGCGTTTCACGCGTGTGCGCAGAACTGCGCCATAAAAATCTCGACAGCTTCCGATCGACAGATTTTTCCTACATAGGTGTATCATGTTAATATTGAAAATTTCTTCAAGTAAAAAAGAAAAATTTGCTTGAATCGGAGAAATTTGTATATTTTTTTATACGATTAAAAAAGAGTTTTTCTGATTCAAAGATAATGTTCGGTTGTTCCTTTCGTTAGAATTAAAGAAATAGTTTGTTGGATATGCAACGCAAGTCTTTTTTTTAAAGTGAAACAAGTATATTTTTAAAACCAGAACAAGTGAATTTCTTATTATTTTTGTCAGTAATTTTTATAAATTAAAAAATTATTTGTTAAAATTAAACAAATAATTTATTCACTCTGAAAAATTTAATAACGTCATTTCTTGAAATCAAATAAATTTTCATTTTTCTCGAAAGTATATTCACTTCAGCTTATAAAAAAACAACCAAGTTGAAAAAACGAGATTTTATCAATTTATACATTTTAATCATTTTTTTCTGGGTGTTAAAACGTTTCCAGAAATATTCTCGAAGGTAAATGTAATTGCATCTATTAAATGTATCTACGAAAATAATGGCATAAAGCTAGATATTAGATACCATAAAAACGGAGGAAATTAGAAATTGTGATTTTATTAGAAATAGGTAGCTCTCAATCGATCGGGAAATTACTCGAATGAAGATCGCGGGGCATCGGTTATTTCGAAGGCCAATTGAGCAAGATCGGCAAGGCTTTACACTACCGTTCCGTCAGTACGGACGATAAAGTCCGCATATCGATCAATACCACCTGTCATGAGTTTATCAGTTTATTCGTTTATTGAATTAACAACAGATACCATTTCAATAGAAAAATGGAGGCACGTCGGTCTATAGCTCGGATTTTTTTTTTGGGGGTTTCTATATTCGCCGTTTCGTTTGTATGCTGTAAAATTTCAAACAGAGTCGAAATACCGATCTATTTCCACACAGGCCCAGCATTCCTGGATGGAGACAATAAAATTTATGTCGTAGTAATACATATATCGCTTTAACGTTCACTATTTTTAAATTTAAAATTCCGACGAAAGTAAATACAGATGTAGATACTACGCAGTAAATGTGTAATAGTAAATATGTTTATGTACGACTAAAAAAAAACAATAAAATCCAATTAGTACCTCGCGTTGATTTAACGCGAGAATGAATTAAAGTGTGTTTTTAAGCTCGGTCGGTTTTTGCTTCGATTTTCGTAATACTTCAGTACGCGATGTTGTTCGATTCCGAGAATCTGTCATCGCACGTGAAAATTTCATTCTCACGGCTCTAGTTTCAGGTTTCAGCAATTCAACACCGACGTGCCGTATACCTATATCTATGTCTGCGAGGCCGCTATATATTTTAAGACACAGCGGAAAACCTTCGCGTCTAAGAAATTACGCGATGCCCGCGATCCTTGTTCCACCACCGAGACGCGTAAAAATCATCTCCGGGTGCGCTTCTTACATCACGTAGCACGGTGCGCGCGGTCGTACTTAACGACCATCGCGCATCTTCGTTCGAAATGTCACGACCTCGAGTGAACTTTCAAGACGAATGTTTATTCGCGCGTATACTGCAGCTCGCGCGCGTATCACATAAATCGGCGGCGACCGTCCGTCGATTTATCCGCGAAATTTCGCGACGACCGATCCCGGGATTTCCGTTCCGATCGCGATCCAGACGCGACGATTGCCGCGAACGTCCGTTGCACGGTTTGAATTTCATCCGGTGTCAGGCGCACGTGTGTCACTCGCATCTGTCTGCCTTTCGCGAAAATTCCGAAAATGGATTGTGCAAATAGCGAGAGGAGAGACGGAGAGAGAGAAGGAAGGAATCGATGTAAAATCCGCAATCTGCCACGAGATCGTGCAACGGCCAAATAACGATCTCAATTAAGCTATCACAGTCACACGAGCGTGTACCGCACTTTATCACGAAACGCAACGTCTCTCTCTCTCTCTCTCTCCCGTTGGGATCTCCCGATCCATACACACGAGCTCGATCCCGATCCGCGCGCCGATCGATGCGGACTGGCACGCGTCCACGCCGCACGCGAGGAGTCGCGTGGAACCGCGTGGAGCGCCACCGACTGACTGACTGACTGACTCGCGACCGCTATCATCCAACCAAGCAGTCGGTTGGTCTGTCCGACCCCGTCTATGCGACTCCGTTTGATCCAAAGGACTCCGCGGCGGCGGGAACTGTTGCTCCGATACCAATCGAACGTGCCGACACACGTGGGGATGCCCTCCGATGCGAGAGCACGCGTGCTTGATACTGATATCGATACTCTCCTTGCCTTTTTTTCAACTGGTTCTGGATTTCCGTATGCGTTTAACGCGCCTATATTTTTTCTACTGGACGGATTTCAATAAACATTTGAATTTATATGCTTTTTGAGTCGCTAACTAAGAATCTAAAATCAAATTTTAAAAAATTTAAAATATTGTATTCAAAAAAATTCAAAGTCTGGTATAAACGGATCCGGAAAAAATTTTTTATACGAGGAATTACTTTCAGCACTTACATTTTTGAAAGATTTTATGGTTATCATAAATCTGAGATTGAATTTACTATTTATTTAAATTTACAGCCTTTTCTATTAATTTACGTGCAGCTCACTTAATTAAAATTGTGTTTTTTTTTTCATTTTAATTTCTTTCTAACTCAAAGCATATTGATTAAAATAAGAATAGAAAATGATAGTTTAGATCTTCAAAAGCGTAAATTGTATCATTTTTTATTTATCGGTAGCTAAATATAAAAGAAACATTAAAGAAAAAGGTGGGACGTATTATATATGTAAGGATCAAGATTCTCACATAAAATGTTGCAGATTGTACAATCTCACATTTGAAAAAAATATTTGCCTGATGCCAATTCAGACATTCTGTTGGCACTATTAAATTCGTAGTGTCAAATTATATTCAACTTTATTTCAGTTATTTTTTATCTGCTCGTAATATGCCGTTGATTTAACTAAACAAAATGGAACTGAACAATTTAACTCAAGATATATTAAACTTGGGTCAAATTTAGTTTATTATTTATTGCGTGCATATGTAAATATGGACGTTGCTTACTTTGAAACTCGAAGCGATTCAACTATAGGAATGTTTTAATTACACGAGGTTGTTCTTCAACCATTTTATACTAAAATAATAAATTTCGACGCACATGAAAGTTAAAAATAATAAAGTTTTATTTTATTGAAAGAATTGAAAATTTAACTCTTTTTTAATATTTATAAGAGAGTGATGATTGATCTTAATATCTTTGCTGTTGCTATTTTATTTTTGATATTAAGTTAAAAATCGCTGAAATCGATGAATTGACAATTGATAATTATCGACATAGCAGAAGCATTAAGTCAGCAATAGTGTTTGGAGGTGATAACTCCGGAATGGTCCTTATAATATGTCAATTATATACACTAATTTTCATTAATTCGCTGCTGTAGAAACTTTCTCTTGAATCAATAGAAACGATGTGAATACCGTAATGTAACAATATTTTCGATGAAGCACTGGAGAAATACCGATATGCAGAAGTTATTGATATCTTACTGAAGTTATGCATTCACAGTTCCGCTTCGTTAGCGAGATTTCGCTATTTTGATTTCGAGCTTCGTCAGCTCGCTGCCGGAATTAAATGTTCCCGATAACGGGTCCGGATTATCCATGGCATTATTTCGCATCTCGCAATAAACTTGGCACGCTTCGGGGCTATATAAAAATAAAATGTTTTAATCGCCGCGCCGTGCGGCATTCGTTGGAATCCGATACAATGCTGCTTCATTTCGCGAGGCTGCGCGATTAGTTAATCGAAATCGTTATTCTTTCTCTCATACTCGACGATTTTCTTCTATCACGCTATCAAATACGGAATTATCCCTCTCTCGCGCTATTTATTAACATAATTTCACTTCTTTTCGGTCTCTTTAAATTTATATTCAACTCTCACAGCGTTTAAACGCTACCTTTAAACATTTATTTTTAATTAAATCATAAGCACAATTTGTACAATTCATATTAACAAACGTTTAATAAAATGTTTTTTGATCAATTTGAAATAAAATTTTTTTTATCTAAAAAAACTTAATGGTTATATTGGACAATGTAACAAGTGTTCGTTACGAATTCGAGAATCATTCGCATCCAGTAGTTGTGCTTTCACACAGATCGATTGCCCTTTCGAAAAATAACGCTCATTTTTCGTAGCTCGGAATGTGATAAATGAGTCCTCGTGCTTGAACATGCTGTGGCTTTCGCGGATGATGAAAGTTTGATTTTTCGCCGAGGTCAGTGGCAGCCAGTCGATGAGTAGAACCGTATTACCGAAGTGCCAATCACAGGCGCACTGTGGTTGAAGTTTCGGCACTCAAATTAAAAGTAAAAACATTCTACTATTTTTAAGCACTGTTGAGCTAATCCAGTTTCAAAACAAAGAATGGAAATGAGATATATTAGAATCAAGTATTAATTAAGCGATATATTTCTCATTTTAAAGCTCGGATCGTTTAACGAGAATTCACGATTGAAACTGAGTGTGTTTCACATTATCCTCGCTCTTGTAAAATACAAAAAAAAAGAACAAATCGAATAAAACGTTTTGCTAGGTGGTTGCAGGAACAGTAACAGAAAATTGAAATATCCGTTATAATTTCAAAGATAAAAACTAATAAAGAAATGGGCATGCATGCAAATGTAAAATGTTTAAAAAAAAATCAAGTACGAGAATCGATTCTAGTTTTAAAATATTTCAAGGATTATGTTCCAGAATCTAGAAAACTAATCTTCATGTGTTTTTCTTATTATTACGATTGTATTTTTAACTTGACCAACAAATGTAAACCAACCAAGAATAAAGTATTCAAATGAAATCAATGTAGAGTTGATTTTCGACTCTTAAAATATTCAACATGATTTCGGTGCTTTAAAAAAAATAAAAATACTCGAATTTTGGTGCTTCGATGCTTACCATCGGAAATGTAAAATTCCCTAATTGCCATGTGTCAGAGTAAACGAGAATGAATTTCCGTAGCAGGAATAAAATCCAAATAGAGAAACACGATGCTCTATGTGTTATCGATGTTACAAAGTCGAATGACTCGCTCATGTTTTGCGATATACAAACGGAAAGTAAAATTGGCACTACTTTGGCATAAAAATATTTTCTGTGAAGTCTGAATATCTTTGTACAGAATATATATATATATATATAAAGAGGAATATTTCTTTTACCAAGATTATACCAATTGATTTCAATCCTGAATGAAATATATACATATACAATATATATTACCATGTGTTTGGATCAAACATTGCAACGTTCTGGCCGGCATCGGAAAATTTCAAACGAACTAAGGTTAAAAATACACGTTGCAATATCCGACTCGATGGAGTTCTCCCTCGGACTTTCGTTCGGTCGAACGAACGTCAAATGTACAAGTGTAGCAATCCATCGGGGTTGCCCCGATACGGAGTCGATATTATTCCCGTCAGGAATCAATTCTTTCGCCGCGGCTTCGAACCGAGAGCTCTTTCGCCCGGGCTCTTATTAATTCCACGAAATCTAGAACACCCATTGTGGGTCTAGCGAGACATTAATTATGGAGTATCGTGGCGTTCCTTCGAGTCCCACAAAGGGGAAACGTACCAGGAAGGAAAGACTAAAAAATTTCTCACGCGAGGCATAATCGATCGGCACAGCGGAGGGACCGAGAGCGGGAGAGAAACTCAATTCTACTCTCCCTCGTCGATATTTAACGATCCCGCGACGAGTCCAAGGTACAAGCAGGCGGGCCGTAGATATCGCTCGCGGTATTCCGTAGAATCCATCCACTTGAAGCGGCCGCGCGTCGTAAGCGCGTGTTATTGACCCCGAGACAAAGTACGGCGAACACGAGTCGTCGTCGTCGTCGTCGGCGGTGACGACGATATACTTATAGCGCGCACTTACGATATTGCGTTTAACGTGTTCTGAACGATGTCTGCGACAATGCAACAACGGACTTCCTACCCGTCGATAGTCTATACAAAGTCGTTCGCATGCCAACCAAGTTTTCCGAGCTGCAGCCTATCGCTGCCTGCCGTTCGCTATTAAAGCGCGTGACGCGCGCGAATAGCCGTGACGGCTCGAAAAGGACGTAGGGACGATCTCGAGAGTACACCAGCCGTCACTCAAGACTCCGTAAGGATAACGTTGCCTCTCCGGAGGAGGAATTAACTGACGGCGACGCTCCAAAGGAGAATTAATTATGGCGACTAATCGTTCTCGATTAATTGTCAGATACGCCAAAGGACGCGAACGAACGTTTAATCGGGACTAAATGAAATCGCGACCTCTTTACGTTTGAATTTTTATACCGGCCATGAAATAATAGACGATGCATTATAACGTCGTTATGTAAATTTTGCATGCTGTATGCTTTCCCTTTTTTTTTTGCCACGGTAGATTGTACGAATCGAAAATATTCCATACGCGAATTTATCGAGCCGTTTAGCATAGTTAATAACTGCCACATATAGTGCTATTACATTTTTTATTCGCTGAATAATATTGCACATTTAGAAAACAAATTGCGCATCGAGGAACATTTTTATAGTCAGGAAAAATGCATATCTATTCTAAAGCGACTCGATTTTATCTGTGATACTAATGCTACCTATATGTTAGAGCTGTCTTAATCATCATCAATTTGGTTCTTTCTCAATAGCGTACGAGTCATTAGAAACGAATTTAAGTTTCCAGGACAAGCTGAAAATGTGACAACTTACCTGAGAGGCACTACACTCGATTCGTTTCTTGCTTCGTTTATTTTCAGTTAGCTTTTTGTACAGTTTATGTATAACGAGCTATATACATATCTTAATTTAAAGTAATTTGATCGAATCTCTCTTAGTTGATTCAATAAACTTCTGAGATAATTAATAATGTTCTTGATGACGTACATTGTATTCCCTAAAGCTAGTTCCATTAATCTTTGACTTGATCGAGAGAGACATTTTGGAGAGAGCTACTTCGGAATTCTGTGTTGCCTCGCGCTGATGAAACATCGCGACGATACATTTTGGCAAATTGCCTAGGCAGTTGAAATTAAATGGTGTAACTGTATACCGATAGTTTTGATGATATCACCGTAAAAACATGGCTCGCAAAACAATTCACGATTGAACGTCGATTTCACGTGGATTATGAAATGAAAAAAATAACGTGCGCGTGAGAATGAAAGATTCTGTGTAAATGGTATCAGTTCGAAATCATTTCGCAAGAATAGAGTTTGAATCGATCAGAGGAGATTAAAAATTTGTTTGTTCAGTGCCCTTGAGCAGAAAACGTTACTCTTATCGCATCGATAAATGTCATTACTTACTTCGAGTCAATTAACTGGCACAACTTAATTTTAATGAAAGAATTAAATAGAGAACATAATCGTCTTGGATTACATACACCAATTTTTCGGCGGTAATGTAATAAACCTTAAGTAGTATATATATTCTTAGAGTATTATCACATACACTCATACGCACATACGCGCACACGCATACACCGTCGCAGCTTCGTGCTAACTTCCTAGCACAATAGCACTTTATTGCTATGTTTATTTTGTTGCTATTGTTATATAAATTAATCGTTCATTATTTTTCACGAAAATCCGATCTAGCCTGTATTCACCGTGACGAATAATCATGGTAAATAATGATATATCAAGCCGCGTTTTCAATCGTCTGGTAAACGCACTCACACTTACAGTCGCGCACCAGGCCGTGTTCCAAGTCGCATCGATCGTACAACTTCATCCGCGTCGCTCAAAGTTACGTCTGCATTATTCAAACCGATCCTAGGATTCAACAAACTCGTCCGGCAAAAACAATAAAAAAAAGAGAAACACGAGAGAAATGAATAAATGTGAACTGAATCACGGCCTGGTCCATAATTAACAAGGACAAAGAAGTGGCTGCATCGCTGTGCAAGCCACCGCAAGCGCAGGTACATTTGGTAGCGAAAATATCGAGTTTAATCCTAAAAAGCGAGCTTTAATTGACGTTTACTAATTAGATAGGTCACAATTATTTTTACATTTATTAAAGTTTATTCTTTATTTTTAAAAATCTAATAAACAAAAAAAGTTTTGATATGTGTATTTTTGGTGCTTAAACAATAAAAAAAAAATCTATTTTGCAAGATATTCTAAAACTATATATACCAAATATCTTTTTAATCATTGATAATGTAAAAAAAATGGCAGTTGTCTTCTTCGATCTGACGTGGCTCATTTATCGAAACATTTATGAAAATTAAGACTTTAGGACAAACGATAAATCTTTTTTCAAGTTTCACTATGGTCGCAAAGTCTATGGCGCTGAAAGAATATATCTGTGGAAGCATCCCTTACACAACAGCTTCTACTATTTAGGATTAAACATCTATCGCAATAGATTCCGTGGTCACATGAGACGAGAGTCAGCCGGTCGGTCGTGTGGCGGTAGTCTGGCGATTTGGAACACGGCCCCGCACAGTCACTGCCTGTACACCCCAGCGTTGTTGAGGAGCCACTCACCTGCAGCCCGTTTACACGGCTCCTGCCTCGGTTCCTGCTTCTTGATCGGCACGTTCGTCGACAAGACATCGCGTACATCCGCGATATCGATTGGCTTTACGATAACGTTTACTTGCTCGTTGTCGATTGTACCCATTGTCGTTGTCATCGTCATCGTCGGCGTCGGTGTTGTTGTCATTGTCACCGTCGCCGTCATCGCCGTCGCCGTCGTCGCCACCGTCGTCGTCGCGACGACAGCGAGCCGTGAATCGTGCACGTCTCCAGGATGTTCGACGACCGGCAACCCTCGCCCCGAGTCCGCCATCGAGGTGCGCTGCTGCTCCTGGAGTAAGCAGGCGCTCGACAACAAATCCCATTGGCGGAGCTTCTCTCGGTCGAGCTCGAACGACGTCGCAGACATGCGAACGTCCGAGTTCGAGCGAGCCGGGGGAAGGTTGCCGTCCTCTAAAAAATGATTCCTGTCCGAAACGGTAGGCTTGTGATAGGTCTTGTTTTGCGGATCCCATACGTAGCCTCCCGCGCCGATCACTTCCATCGACAAGGTCTCGTAGGTGACGTCGTCCTCGTCGTCATCCTCGATCGATCGTTTTCGCGTATGATCCTTGTTTGTCCTGCGCTTGACTCGCGATCGTTCACCGCACGAAGATTCCTCCGCACTGTTGTCCCTGCGCAAAGCGACGCTGTCGTTCACGTAGGTCGCTCCGCGAGTGATTCTACCGCGTGACTTCGCATCATTGGATCTTCCAGGTCTCGGTGGACTATCCAGATTATCCAAAGATCTGGCGTTTCGCAAGCTCACCCTTCTCAGACTCTCGCACCAAAGACTGTCTTGCTCCCAAGGATCCTCAGAATTGAAACTAGTCATGGCGTTATGACTATCGGACGACGGCAAGTTTTGCAACGTTGCTTCGGCCTGGCTAGTCGAAGCCGTTGAAGCCACTGTTGCCGCTGTCACTTGCGCTGCCGCTGCTCGGTTAGCTCGATTTCGCTGTTCCACTAAATTTTGCAGGCCGACGTCGTCGAGTAATCCCTCCAGAGATCTTGACCGACGATGAGACGCTTGTGTGACGTGCATCGGTTCCACGTTATCAATGTTACCTGAATTAACGGACTTGTCTCTGAGACCGTGGGGATATAAGTTTCTAGCCTCGGGTAGAGATACATCTGGCAGTGGATCAGTGGATTTCACTCGGCGCAGCGTGTCGGCCTCGTAGAAGTTTCTCTTGTCCACGAGGGCGGCCTTGTTATCGCTGAGGAGTTGACAGGTCGTCCGTCTTAATTCCGCGGCGATACGTCTGGCCTCGTCTATGTCGTCCACTTGAATCTGTCGCGGCATTTGCCGCGCAATCGGATTCACTATACGACCGATATCATTCCGCTTGTTCAAGCCGATCGCCGCATCATCCCTCTGATTGTTTAGTTGAGGCAATCGCGAGGTATGGCCAATCATCGGTTTGGTCATCTCCATGTCCACACTATTGACACTCGCCTGGAGGTCAGAATAGTAATAGGGTGCTCCAGATTGATCGCTCTGGGCGCGCTGCTCGCCAGCATTCGGTAAATATGACTGTTGTAGAGCAGAGGTAGCGATTTGCATCGGCATCGGAGCGGGATAATGACTCGAATCTTGGCTGGAGGTCGATCGATGATTCGGCAGCACATGTCGCACACACGCGTCGTGACTGGCGGATCTCGAGTGATTCGGGAACCTTTGCTCGGAATACGCGTTGACGTTCTGTAGCATGCTCGTCAGCGTGCTGCCGTGATTTACTGAGGACATAGACGCACTTATGGGGGAGTGCATCGACGATTGCGCGCTCGCGGGCCTTTGACAAGCCATGGACGTTGAAATGGACGCTGTGGCCGACGCATTCGAGTAACTGGAATCCCTGCTGTGAGAGACTGGCAGCGCGCTAATGCTCGGAGACGTGCTCTGCATCCTGTGAACACTGTCGCGTGACGGTGGTTCGCTATCGGATCGAACGGCCGGTGAACCGCGAAGCGGTAAAAAGCTCGCGACGTTCTCGTAATGCGCGTCACCAGTGAAGGACTGCGAGTGTTGATGGGTCGGCGGTAGATCCGATACTCTCATGGACGGCAAGCTGCTCGCCGAACCGGTCTTATTTTTGCCGGAATAATCGAACGGCCGATCGAGATTGCTAGACATTAATTTCATCTTTCTCGATAGATCTTGGCACGTAGTCTTCTGCAGCTTATCGACCACCAGCATGTTCTCGTTGAATCCGTAGATGCTGTTGTAGCTCAGATCCTTTGCGTAAAGATCCACGTTGAACGCATCTCTAGCTTGTAATTCCTCCAAATACTGATCAAGATCGATGCTCGCGCCGTCAAAGCGACTTCCTAGTGATTCCAATTCATCCAAACTGTCTAAAACTTCGCAAACGTCGTCGCTGACCGGTCTCCTCTTTAATTGTCTGTGCCGAGCTTCCTCCTCCGGATTTCTGAGCTCGATCGAATCGCTTCCAGACGCGCTTTCCAACGATATCCTGCTGTCTCTAAAGGTGGAGCTCATGGTAGCGTCGGAAAATCTTGACGGTGGCCTATGCGTTTCCACCTGACCCGCAGGTTTATTCCACGATTTTGGAGAGTCGCGATTCAACGCGTTATCCTTCGTCGTAGCCACCTGTGGCGAGCCTTTCTTTATCTCCAAGGATTCCTGCATGTCCAACGAGTCCAAATCGTCCAGCGGCGGTGGAGAGGTCGGTATCGGCGGCGGGGATACGAGCTCACTGTCCGATGAGTCGTGTAATTCTGCGATCACGTTACGACTAACTCCCAGATAATAAGAAGCCGGTCGGAAAGTATCAGACAGACTAAATCGCGGATGCCGTGGCGCGTCTATGGAATCTAGATCCTTGGACGACTCGTCATCGGCATCAGAACTATCGGATTTGAGTGCCGTCAAGATGTCGGGCAGATCGCTCCGCGAATGCGGCGAATTCTCACTGACATTGCTCTTTTTCATCGAGGATGCTTTATTGCCGTCTTCGTCCTCCTTCTCGGACAATTGATTCACCTCCATATATACCGGCTCTATCTTGTTATCCGACACGCAGACAAGTTCGTAGTGGGACATGTCCAGCGTGGAATAATCGCCGGAATCGTGCTTTCCGTCGTTTTCGTTCGGTGCCAAGAGAGAACGATTCATCCCGTTCTGCGCCATCTCCACGTACGAGCTTTCCTCGTGCAGATTGGCGAACAAACTCTCCATTATCTTAGGATTCGGTCTATCATCACTGTTAGGATCTAGTATGGCTTTTCTGGGAGACATGGGAAGGTAGTGATCCTCGCAATTAATGTCATCCTGTTTTAAAACAGAACTAAGAAGATCGTTATCGATGGAGAATTGGTCGCTGTGCGTCAATAAGGATTCGGTCATACTCGTTCTGGCACAATTAGGGCTCGGGATAATATTTAAATCGGTCGATGGCACGCATTCCGTTAGACTATCCTTCGAACTATTCGTTTTGTTTTGATTCAAAGATCCATCGGAATTTTGCATTTGTACAACACCCGTATACAAAGTATCTAAAGCGAAATGTTGCATAATTTCGCTATTTTCGATGAGTTTCTCCTTCTCATCGTCTCTATCACGACGGTCCAAATTATTTTCACTGTCGTATCGCAACGTTTCGTTATCATCGTAATCTCCGTGATGCTTCGATTCTTGTCGTTTCTCGCATTTTGATTGATTAGCCTGTTGTGATTTCCGCTCGAAGTCCGCCAGGAGATCTTTGACCGACTTGTTACTGTCAGTCGAAGCTTGCTTAGCATGTCCTTCTTCCACGCTCTTATGTTTCGAAGCATTCTCCGAAGCATTTGCGTCGGTCAGAGCGAAACTACGTACGACGGAGGGCGTCTTGTTTGCGCAATCGAGCTTTGAGACGTGAGCCTCGGTCGCCTGCAATGGCGATACCTTCAGTGGCTCCTGCATGGTCAACACCTCCTTGACTGGACTGGCGCCATCCATGTTCTCGAAAGACCTGATTCTGCATTGCACCAAATTCATAGTCTCGAATTTTTCACTCTCATTTTCCACTTTTGATGGCGCCGGTACTTTCTTAGGATTAATGTACTGATAAGAGAACTCCTTTATAACCTTGCTCTCGTCGATGCCGGGATCCCACTCATCGTTATCGTCCTTGGAATCCCACTGTACGTTCTTTTGAACGTGCCAGGATTCGTTGATTCGATACAAATTGTCGGATTTGTTGCCTTCGATCTTGCCCGTGCTTTGTTGTCCATCATATTTCTGTTGACCGTAAGCGGTCGACGTTTTCAGAATACCCAGCGGTTTCTTCGGGGTCTTGTGCTTGATCGCAGGGTCCTCCAAGACGGCCTCGGATTCCGATCTTCTGGATGACGACGATTGCCTATCCGCCGAGGACGATGCGTAATCGTACGCGTAATCGTTTCTCATCATCGGCGGAAAGCTGACCTCGTCATAACCCGCGTCCGGCGGTATACCACCCAGAGAGGAGAGCGTGGCCCCCGGGTTCGCTTTGCGAATGTTAAGAGTTTGCGACTGCGAGGTCTGATTAACGCTCATGCGGCCGGTTCCGGGTTTCGTGACATCCTGGACGGCCGACGTCGCCGTCGATGACCGATCGTCGCCGGCATGCCGGGGGCTCCTTCCTGCATGCGAGGGTCTGCGCGAGCGCTTCCTCCGGATATCTCCCAGCTCTGATTTGTTCGTTACAAAACACAAAGACACGAGTACGTCCGTTACTTACGAGTATGACTGTATGTGTTTCGCATATGAAAGAGAAACAGCCTCATTTATACATTCCCGTTTCTATACCCATTAGATAATTTTAAGCAAACTCGTTAAGCGCGACAGCGACATCGATGATCATTGCATTGACCAGCACAAAACATTCATTTTAATTATGTATCTTAATTATTAACAGTTAAAGTTAAACTTATATTTATATTCATATTCATATTAGTACGTTAATATTAATATTTGTATTTACACGGCAGTTACTTGAAAGGATCTTATACGTTTCGAAAGTTTACAGATCAGATTTTGAGAATCGATAAGATTTAGAGAATAAATATTAAAATATTAAGAATATAAATTTCTCGTTGCGCAATTCGTAATTGATCATAGTCGATGCAATGATCCCGACAATCGATTGACCAACTTTGCGGTCAATCGTAGATAGTGGACACGCGAGCTGGAAGGTAGCGATCGTAATTGCGTAACTACGACAAGTAGTGTTAGTGAAATTCTTTAGCATGCCATGCTGACCCATATTCTCTACGATAATCTGATTACGATCGATGTTAAGTCGCATAGGATATCGATACTCGATCACTTGGACAGGTAGGTTTTAAGATTGTTAATCGTTCCCATTCACCAGCCAGCTTAGACCCAACAGCAGCAGATAGAAGGAGCCCCACGGAGAAACGCTCGCAGATATCCAGATTTTTAATGTCCTCTTGTTTCATCGTTACTTCACATTTCGTTGAATTGATATAGTTTCGTTAATCGTTTCCTCGACGATTATGTTAGAAAAATAAAAATGAAGGAAAAGCAACTTGGATTTTGCAACGTTCGCAATTCGTGAGGAATAATTCAGGTGCCTTGCATTAATTGCATTTATTCGCATAATCGGAAAAATATTTTTTCGTTAGATTTACAGTTTTCTTTTTTTTACATATCTCTGATTGAAGTACAAACATGCTGGTAATTTTATTTACAATGAAAAGAAAAGGATGAACGTAAAATCGCTTGACATATTTCAATTATACGTAACGAGTAACATTCACAAAATACGGAATTCTCGACGTGCGTTTTTGAGAAAAAAAAAAAAAAAATGTTTTTGTTTCCACGAGCAGATATGCACATTATTGGATTCTTCACCGTGTTAGCAATTAAGTACCATCATGTTAGAATTTGGATTATTTTTAGCTTAGGTCAACTATCTACTTTCTAACTGAATACACCGCAGACAGGGCGCTGTCGAGGGACTGGTGACGATCAAAATATTCGGCATAAAAATTCATTACAATTTTCTTTTCTTTTCGAAGACACTGTAATTTGTTCGCGAGACACTCACAAGCTTTCACAACATTTCTTGTTTCGAGCAAGAGTGCACATACCCAGTACACGCCCTCCCTCCCAAAAAAGAAGTAATTGTCCGCGCGAGCTTCAATATTTCGACCGTGTCCCTCGTTACGCAGGGCGACGAAGCTACCATTTAAATAATAAGTTCAGGCGAGCTAGCCCTACCTTCGTCATCGCTGGAATAGCTGTTGTAGCGTGGCACGTTGACGGCGGTCCGACGGCCATCCGAGCTCTTGCTCCTGACATGCGAACGATGCCCGTCCTCCCGTCTCCGGGAGTGACGACCCTCCGCCACGGCGGCCTCGTGCGCTGCCAAATCCAGCAGCGCCTGTTGCTTGTAGTAACTCGAAAGATCATTCTGCGTCCTGCCCCGATTGGCTGAGCCAGACGGCTTTCGCGTCAACGGAGATTGCAGCATACGCTGCTTCCATTCTAATAGCCGCTTCATCGACTCTTCGCGCTGAAAACGCATCGTAACGCAATCCTCCCATTAGCTATCCGATCGATATCGATTTCAGAAAATAAATAAATGATAATTCTTGATAATGGGATTATGAAAAATTATTGAAAAAAAATAAATCAAAAATTTATTAATGAGTAACGTAATAGCAATGACAGCGACTGAATGAACCGTGGTGAAAGCAAAGATGCGGGAGAGCCAGGATGACGTAAGGTGTAGCTATGCAACAGATATATCGTGAATCATACTTGTCCACCGATGTTACCGACACGCTTGTCTTGTACGAGCTGATACGAGCAATGCTGATGACCTACCTGCAGCTTTCTGATTCGAAGAAATACATCGCTCTATGACTCATCCCGGCCTTTCCGGGATACAAACGGAAAGCGAATTCAGAGAAATTTGTTTAGAAATTTTTGGTAATACATTTTTACGTCGTAGAATTTTCGAAGCAACACCAATATGTACAAATAACATATTTATTTCATTCGAAAGATAAATTTGATATTTATATAACTTTTCAATTAACATATTTATTAATTCGATTTTTATAAACTAAGTTTCTTTAAAAAATAAAATAAGAGCACGCCGGTTTTCCAAAAAAATCTTTAAAAAAAAAAAACGCGCCTGTACGAAAGCGGAAAGCGGAAATTAAAGATCCTCTTACCTGCTGAATCTTGCGTTCACCATCCCGCGAATCCTGCTCGGAGGACCTCTCGGCGTAGTCGTCGTCGTCGGGATCAAGGGCGGCGGGATGCCGTGTCCTTGGCAGACGCGCCGACGCCGATCTGCAGAACTGCTGCTGCTCGCTCCATCGTCTGCCGGCACCTGCGTGACCGGCGTGACACGTCTGAGCGATGTGAGTCCCGTGGGCACCGTGACCCGCTGCTCTACCCCACCCGTCGTACTCGCCGCGCGGTAATCTACGAGGGATCGTGTTGTCCTCACCGTGTGTCAGCGTCTCGCGGCCACTCGCCTCGCAGCTTTTCTCGCGCAACGATCTTCGGAGTTTTGGATCGGCACCAATTATCCTGATAAGAAATAAACGTTCGAGCATGCGTTTCTTTTTCCAAACCCAGTTTATATTGCACCGTGTACTATACTCGTGGTCCGATAGGATGATGTATTTTAAATTTAACACAAGTACCGTGCCGATTCGTAAAATTTGTAAAAGTGTATCCTCGACACATTTAACATTCTTTTACTCTGATATTTTTCTAAACTACAGTTTTGTTATTTTAGCTTTTTGAGAAAAAAGTATTTTGTAGTGCCGATAAAGTTGAAAAAAATTCAACTGGTGTACGTTTAGTTATCTGTTTTGAATTTATATATTCAAACGCGCGCGCGTTTACATTTTTTTTAAATACGTAAAAAATAACAACGTACAAAAATACAAACGTACGTACGCGCATGCGTACTTGAAAATATGCGTACACCTTTCTTTTTAAGTATTTAACTGGAATTTTAGAGGGGTCCTCCATACGGTTTAATCATTTATTCGGACGATGTACTGTGACTCACTCGGAATGTCTCTGCGTCAGCGGCTGAGCGGGCATCGTGTGCTGCTGATGTACGTGATCCCGCTGCGAGCGTCTCAGAGCGGGGCAAGTGGAATCCGGCAATGTGGATATTCTACTTTCATCGCTATTATCGCGAATACCCGGCAGCTTCGGCTGCATCGTGACGCGCGAGAGGGACTGATTTCTCTGCTGCTGATAATGTTGGGGGGTCTGATGCAGATACACCGCGGACTGCCGCATCTGCGCCGCGTATCTAAGCACAAAGCACGCGAAATACAGAATAAATATCTGTCCTAGATATCGATTTTTATTTTCTCTTTCTCGATGTTTACGCCTGAAACGAGCTAAATAATTTATGTGCGCCCCCGTACCTTTCCTCGGAGTAGAAGTAACCGTCATTGGTCGTGTCCGACGGATTAACTATGTCTAAGCTGGATTTAGGCCTCTGCGGACGCCTTTGTTGATCCGGGAGTCTCTCGCATTGCGTGGGTTGTTGCTGAGGCTGTCGCCTTGCTGCCTCGTACTCGAGGAAGTCCGCGCTGTGCGGTCGCGGCGGCGGTTGAGCCCTAGATTGCCTCACCATTGCCACTAAAGAAGACGAACGTCCTTTTTATACTACTGCGTTTTATTCTCGGGTTGATTGGGCAACGTTATTCGACATTCTTTGTAACGTATCTTTTATGCATACAAAGCGTAAAAAGAAAATGTTGAATTTTATCATAAGAATAGGAATACGCAAAAAAAGAATTCAGATCTCTTTCATCATTGCAATTATTGTAATACCACGATCATATAAAACGGGAGAGTACCCAGAGAGTTCTGTATAAAATTATTTTTTTTTAACTTCAATAAAAGTTTCTGAAAAAATCATCTTCAATAAAAGTTTTATGACCTTGTCGAATTAATATTTGGTTGTATTAATTAAAAAAAAATACGTTTGACCTTTCGACAGACATTAGAGGAGTTTAAAATAATGATCTCGTTTTTAAAAGCAATATCACTTCGAAGTAATATCACAAGACATACTGGAAACTGCCAATGGCGATACGACAGAAGTTATCAAAGAAATTATTCCTACTTTTTCAGTGGGATTGTATTCTCTTCGTGCAACAATGCATACCACCGTCACTGTGTGGAATTTTTCAAACGTATGTTCTTGACAATCTGATAAGAAAGCCCCGCTCTCTCGCTGTGGCTCAAAAGGACATTGTTAAAAACATATTCGCGTAAAATATTTTCATTTTTATTCTCCGGAGAAGATACCGGCTGGAATGAAATGCCGGTCTTACTAATTACGAGCGCCTTTGTTGAGATCGCTTAAGAACAGAAGGTAAAGTATACAAAAGAGTTATACACAAAGACTCACTGTTCGGCGGCGTGAGGGGAGAGTGCAGTTGCTGCAGAAGCTGTTGTTGCGCGTACACGGGTATGGGAATGGGCGCCGGCGACGCGCCCTTGGTGTAGCCCACTGGTCCCGCGGGTCTCTGATAAAGTTGTGGAGTGCCATAGACCTCCTCGTAGTCGCCGTTGCCGCCCCTGCTGCTGGTCCTCGGTTTCGCGCTTCGACCGTACGTATCCGGGGTCCTCCTCTCCGTCGGTTGGGCGGTCTGACCGTAACCGTAATGCAGACCCGATCTATCGATTCGCAAACTCTGCTGCGACGGCTGATTCATCCGCGTGCCGTAGATCGTATTGCTCCTTTCGTAATCGGACATCGGACTTTTGCTCGTCACCGTCACGTCCGGCGACACCGGGCTCTTTCGGTAATCCATATCCGGCGATGGCGTCGAGTACTCGGTAGACCCATCAGTCAGTCTTCTAGGCTTCGGCGGTGCGTTCGCGTATATCGGTTGTCCGAATTTTGTCCGAGGCATAGGCTGCATCGTCTGAACGCTACCTGAGCCAGGATGCGGCAGCTGTTGGGGCTGCTGTTGCTGCTGCTGCTGCTGCTGTTGCTGCGGCGACTGCTGGATGGCCATGTGCTTGTGCGACGACTGATGGCTTAGATTCGAAAGCGCGTTCTGATGCGGCAAGTGATGATGAAGCAACGCCTGATGCTGATGCGAATGACCCGGCTGCAGTTGCTGCGACGGCAGCAAATGTCCGTATTGCTGGTGCTGCTGCGGTTGCGGCTGAGAAGTGCTGGGCTGGCCGTACTGCGACGACTGCACCCAACCGTTCATCATCGGATGACCCGAGTCGCTCGCGTGATTGTTGTTGCCGGAATTGCCGTTGCTGTTGCTACCGCTGAGGTTCGGGAAGGAGGCAGTGTTCGCGCTGTTCGGGCTGGAGTTGTTGTTGGAGGCATGGCTCGGGTCGTCGCGCGACTGAAAACCGTGGAAGCCGGAGTCGCTGTCGTCGGCGCTCTGATTCAGGATCGACGAGATCGACGAGACGCTAGGCCGAGCGCTTCGTTCGCCGTCCTGCGCTATCTCTATGACTACCGCAGCCTCGCCCGCACTGGTAAACGTAAAATTAACAAATCGTTTAATATTACTTTTAATCCGCGTTATTCGACATCTGGATCTTTCATCCGCCGCGCTTACAGAAATGCCGAGATTAATGAAAAATATCGTAATTAAACGCAACAGATCGCGAGATAAATATCGTGTCGATCCAGCTTGAAAATTAATATCAGCTTCATATGAATTATTAATAACATTGCCAGGTACATGTGACATATAAGTAAACAAAGAGGGATTAATTTTAATATACATTTTCCTTCGCGTTCTGATAATTTCTCACGTTACTAATTGCAGAGAAATTAATTTTCTCAACACTATTCCGGAGCCTAGAACACGTTACAAGTCTAACGTTTCGATCCTTTCCTTTTTCGGTCAAGCAAATAGAGTTTTAACTGCAAGATGAACAAGGACAAAGCTCGTGAGAAACAAGCGTTCGTTGTCCGCTGCTGCGTCGGCGTGTCGCTGACGACGTGCTAATGGACAACGGGGCCAGCCCGGGCTCATCCACTGACGGTGGATCTCGCGGGTCGAATAACTCTCGAGAAACTAACTAACGAGTTGGTTAGTTACACCGCGATAACGCGCGAACGACAGATGCGCTGCAACGACCGCATCGCGATACTTTCGTGTGCAAATAAACGCCGGTGGCCGTGCCGTTCCAGTTTCCTATGTGGCGCATCAAGGGGACGTTCATCGTCACCCCGTTGCAATGTCGGGCTAATTTCGGGATCTTCGCCTCGAATCTCCGGATGACGGAGCTTAATGCCGAGATGTCGCCTTAAAAGATGACATCTTTCAAAGCGACGTCGAGCGCAGTCGAGACAATGATAAGACATTTCGTTCACCGTGAAAATTACAGCGGACCTTTCATTCTCGCGATGATTTTCAGTAGAGAAAGAGAGGGACACGAAAATTTTCATAATATTCAAGAGCTTTAGAATTCATGAATTTTGAAAAATCGCTGTACGTAGAAAAGGGGGTCCGGTATGAAGAATGAGAGGCAAAATTGAGTGAAATTTTCATGCGAACAAAATACAGGTGCGCGTGATGCGTAAAACTGTACGAATGCGAAACGGAAGAAAATAATGAGAGAGAGAGGGAGAGAGAGAGAGAGAGAGAGAGAGAGAGAGAGTGCAAAACTAGAAGGATCATTTTCACAAAGAAATATGCGCCATATGAAGGAAAAATTTTAAGCGTTCGCATAAAACGTGATAAAACGCGAGAGCGATTATTATGGCAATAGGCGAAAACAAATATTTGGTTCTTTATCGATCACATCACGGCACTTCGCTCTTCATATCTTCAAGTTGCATAATAATAAGGCAAGAGCGACGAAAGATGCAGATGTTACCTCGCTTAATAAACCAATTATTAAATATCAAAAGTGCACGACTCGAGTTTACCGACCCTCGCATTAGCATTTCTTAATTAGGGTTGAATAATTAAATTTATTTAATTTCTTATGCTTAATGACAGGTCGGCAAGATCTGTCGTAAGCTGTTACTACTTGTTCTTGGTTTTCTGCACGGCATCGCGTAATTGCCGTGCGTTTTCCCGTGAGCCTTTTAAACAACTTAAAAATGCATGCGGCGCACTTACGGGCTGGGATCTTGCAAAAGCGTTGCCAGAGTCAGAGCATTCACCCACTGGTTCAAGCTCTCCCGACTGTCGGCCGCGAAGTGGTAAGTCCTCATGTTCGCGTGTTCGGCCTTGAAGGCGAACTTCTTGTTGACTTTGTCCTCGGGTTTGCAGACGGTAACTCTGTACGAAGGTAGTAATATCGAACCTAGCAGTTTCTCCTCCTCCGGGCCTGAAAATTAGTAAATTGCTATGTTGGAGTAAAAGCTACAACGACGAGGCTGGTCTTAATTCTAAAATTAGGCGACAATATCTAATTTCACGTTGTAACTCGCGAATTGCCCCTACTACCCTGTCGACGATATTTCAATCTCAATTTCTGCTTCAGTCTTAATTTTTTATCTTACAATTAGCAAACACCATTTGGCAAATGCACAATTTAGTAAAATATATCTCCATATATTTCGCGCGTAACGAATATAGAATCGCGGCTAAACGATGCCGCTTTCAGATAGTCGGTCAAACGCAAAAATATTTGTGGCATCTTGTTTTCAATCCTGACTAGTTCAAATATACCATTTGGTGATATAACTGCAATATCGTCTCTCTCTCTCTCTCTTTCCCTTTCTATCTTTAACTCGAAATTTCTCTGCAGTCTATTTCTATTGATTGATGTATGATGTGTACAACACGGACACATACTTTCATATGGTTTTAAACATTTTGCGAAAATAAATATTTGCATATTTGGTTCAGGATTGTATAGCAATATTAATCTCAAAAGACAAAATTCCACGGATTTTTATCGAACGAAATACGAGTTTTTAAATGTGTATTTGTATAGATATGTATGTATACATATATATACATACAACACACGAAATCTCGGCGAGCGAATCGGATTCTCGCATGTTGTATTTCGGACAAGCTGGAATTTCAGTCTAAATTAATTTCAAGCTGCGAGCGATCCGCTAACGATAAACACTGCAATAACGTACAAATGATAAAGAATGTAATTACGGATTGGAATCTCAATTAACTAATGCACATAAACATATTCTTCGTGTTTTAATAATTAGAAATGTAAAATTTAATTGTCTATGCATAAAGTTTATTAAGATTAAAGAAATTGAACATTTGTAAATTAAAATTTTTCACATTTAATGTTCAAATGATAATGGTTCAAATTTTTATTTTAAAAATGTTCAAATGTGACAAAATTGAAGTCTTATTTTAAAATGTATGTGCACATATTTATATACTTTCGAAAATTATATAAAATTTCTTGTTTTTTAAAAGAATTGTTTCACATAGACCAATAACTTATCTCTTGCAATCTTGAAAATAGAACGAAAATATTTTTATGAAATTCTTATGAAATTTTTCTGTATTTATTGTGCTGGCTTCAAACAACACTCCGGAATTCTTTGATCAGGACTAATAATAACATCCAAGATATAAAGCTACAAATGAGGTGAAGCGGAAAGAATGTTTCTTGACGGTATCCATGATAGTGCTCGTACAGTTATCGGAAACAAAACAAAAAAAATCAAAACGCCTCTTGCGCGCTCTCTACGAGCGTATATCGTCAAAGATCTTTCACATCGACACACCTATTAATAATACGAAAATAATAAAACGGTAAAATTAAAAAGAAAAAAACTTATATTCTGTCTTTTAATTTTATGAATTTTGTAGATATCGCCAAAATGTTTTAAATGTTTTAGAAATGTATCTCTTAAAATTTAAGAAACTCGAAAAAAATATTGTTATACTCAACAAGACGAGCACATATTTCACTCGCGCAAGGGCACTCGAATGCGCAAGACGAAATATAATAAATAAATATTCTTTACAAAAAAAACACAAGCTTTAATTGTAGAACTATATACAATTCATTCGTAGCGGAATTATTCGAAATATCGCTTGACAGCTCTGCGTCCAGAACAAAAGCCGGCCGCGCTTTTCTTATCAAATCGATCGACGTTCCTTCAGCCAGCTTCTCAAGCTTAGCCGAAGAACGGGCATAACGATATATTAAAGATTAAAGAGTTTGTAAAAGTTTTGCGAAAATCCGCATGAAAGATTAAAAATAATAATTACGTAATATTAAATTCTCTTCTTTCTTATCAAAATGCAGAAGGTCAACTGATCCGCTCCGAATATTGTAAACCCGCTTGCGGGAGCGACGCGATAGGGGAGATGAGTTTGTTGTCGAGAATTAGTTCCTTCCGCGGGTAAGGATACTCGAGGAGGCTCGGCAGGCCGCTAATTAGAGAGCGATATGCACCGAATTTAATTTAACTAAAGTTTGCCGAACCGCCGCGAACTCTCAGTGGAAACAACTTCCTTCTGGATGACGCGTAAGTGGTGGATGGCGCGCGCGAGATGTACCTTTAGCGAGACGTATCTCTTGCCGCGATACTCACGTATCGAATCAAAAGGGCCAGAGTGCAATTAGCGCCTATAGCCGAATCGGAATAGACGAGCAACGTCGTTTGAAACGACCGGAAATTGGTCATCTGTGCGATCTGGACCAGCAAGACAAAACGGGAAAAGACTTGGCGGAATGCCAGAATGTCTTCGCGAAAAACTAGCAAATGCACCAAAATAAAAGCTCGTAAATACAGCAGATACGAATCGATTCGAACGGAAACACCCTTGGAAACATCGCTCATTTATGAATTTTATGAAACGGGAACTTTATCTCCGATCTGGAAATGATTTTTTTATCGCTGGAGATAGATATTTATGTGAAAAATCTCAATTTATTTTAAAATAGAAATTCATTGTGTTATAATACAGTAGCAAAAGCTGAATTTTTGTCACTTAGATCCTATTACGAGAAACCGAATTATGAAGAAGTATGAATTTCACGCGAAATGGCCATAAGACTTGATTCGTTCGATTTGCGCATTGCGGTCAATGAGAGGGCTTATTTAAACTAATAACTAACTTTAATATAATAATTTCCATCAGATTGGTGATTAGTACGAGCTTCTGGGATAATTATTAATGATTATTTCAGTCCATAATGTCGATTGATAATTACGCGACGAATAGTCGTTACATCTGCCACGGATTTCAAATGCTAAACCGAACGCCGAACGAGCTCCGATTAATACGGCTTATTAAAAGCAGTAGCATCGCACTCGGTATAAAAATAATAAAAGAAAGAAAATTAAAATGGGTGAAAAAAGAGAGTAAAATAAAATAAAATATCGATCGTGGAACGTGCGGACTCACCCTTGTAATAAAAGAGGCAGTACTCGGAGAGGACGAACCAACGCTTCTTCCACAGCATGAGACCCTCCGAGCCCTGTTTATGCAACCATCCCTGCAGCGCGACGGGGGCGGAGAGGGGCCTTTTCGCGGCGGGCGAACGCAAACCCCCTTGCGGGCCACTCCGTCTGCGCACCCCCGACACGGAGGCCGCCACCCCCGAGCCATCGTGCTTGCTACGTACCTGAACAGGTACGGCGGCCGGCGGCGTGCTCGACTGGACAATCTGTGAAATAAAACGCGCCCTTTCTTATCACGGCACTCATTTACAAATCTTACGACCGGCGTTACATCAACGTCGCGTCGGCGGAACTTAATTTCGCTAAACTTAAAACTGTCCCATATCTTGAAGCGGAAGAAGAATAAAAATCGCTTACGCAAAGGTTAAGATTAAACGCTCGTTTTTTTCCCCTTAATTAATTTCCAAGGGCTGACTCTTGTAATACTTTCACTTTAAATGTACCTGCAGTGATGTTTAATGCACAAAATTTAAATACAAATTTAATACAAATGAAGACCCGATCGAATTAATTGCAGAATTGTGATTCCGTTCGTCATTCTAATTTGATCTTGAAAAAAAAAAAAATTACTAATCTAATTTTGACAAAAATCTCCACACGAGTAGCGTGACACGTACAAAGTGCGACCGAATAATTTTATTACTTTAAAATGTGCCAACGACGCAAGATGTGATTTTGTTTGCTATTTACAAGACAGCCACGCGCGCCATGTCGTATACGACGCTGAATGGCGTCAAACATTTTCCAAGTTTGTGAGATTTACAGGGCGATTCCGCGTAGATAAAGATAGAAAGCTGGAGGTAATAAATCTTTGGTGAAATTTGGAATCTTTCTCTCGCCACGATCGTCACGGGCGACGGCGGCGGGCGAGATCTCGACGCCTTTTATTCGGTGCCTTCCCCGAATGCGGCTGATCGAAATCCGTTTTTCCGCTTGCCGACGCGCCACGTTATCGCGCAAAATTGCCGTTGGCCGACAAAAATTTCGCCACGCCACTCGGAACGTCTATCCGATAATGAAAAGCCATGGAAACGAAAAAGGAAGAAAAGATATGCCGCCAGCGATAGCGCGATCGCCATTCGAACGTAAAATTCGTCCGATCCGTCGATTCTCCTCTTCTCTCGTGTTGGGGAAAATGCAAAAAAACAAAAAAAAAACGCGGTATATCCGTATCCGGCGAACAAAACAATCGCTAAATAACTAATTACCTATCGCTAGACGTAAGTTGGACGCGGCGGCGGAATGCATTTTCAATGACGAACACGTGTCTCCGCGAAGTTCAGTCGGATTTAATCCTCGAAATAGAACCAGGTGTATTATGCAAGCCCTTGCCGCTATCGATTTCCCTCTGCCTTCCCATCAGATTTAAAAATACATGCGCAAAAGAGCGGCAGCGGCGGTATCGGTCTCGGTACAAAAGATTGCAGAGGGCCGTAGGAACACTCGAAACTCCATTCCCGACGTGGAAATGAATAATTTACCGCTCGCTCTATCTCGCCTCGGCTCCGCTCCGCCTGGCTCACCATCCCCCACCGCCCTGGTTTTCCCGTAGAAATTTTACGAGACAGCCCCCCCTGGTCCCGTATGCGCTGCCAGCGACGAAAAATAGTTTACATATTTGCGACGCTCGCAAGTTTCGTACGTGAGATATTGCGCGCAGCGGCGAGATATTGCCGTATATCGAACGATAGGACGTTAGCATTAACATCGTTCGGGAAGTAGCGTCATAGGGAAGTAGTTTACGATACGCCGAGCGTATCGATATTCCTTTGCCTAATATTCTTCCGTCGTGCTTCTTTTCGCGCGTTAATAAAATTTATGGATGATAAATTACAAATTTTTACAAGTTTACAAGCGTCCATCGGGGGAAAAAGTGCGCCGGGGAAAATCTCGATGGCATTATTACGCGCCATTCCGTCCTATTATAAACGTTACGCCGTGATATTTTCCAGATCTCACTCGAAGAATTTCCGTCAACAAGAAACTCGTAGATACGTTCTTATCTGAGGACACGAGAGGAGTGGAAAGTGTCCTCCTCGTTCCTCCCACTCCTCCCTTACCCCCGGACGGACGTCGGTAGTTTCTGGCGCTCTCAGAAACGCCGATAACACGAGCTGTATTTTTCAGGAATACAAAGTGCCGCGGACGTCTCTTTGAGAAACTCGCGAGGTACGCGAGACACACGTGTGCGGTGCATAGAGAGTGCCCCCTAAATCTAGCGAATGCTAAGAACTATCCCGTGGAGCATTCGCTCTCCCCCGAGAGGATAATGGCGCACGGATACAAATAACACAATGCACGAGTTGTCGATGCGGGAGGAAGAGCCCTCGGAGCAGGTCTGATTGATCGATCTCTCCTCGGGAACGGGTGCGGCGATTCTTCAGCCGAAACGTTACGCGGGAGTTGCCGCGGAAGAGCATTAGCGCACGCTCGCCCATCGCGTGTCACCGTCGTCGTCCCGTTTCGTCTTCCACGTTGCACCACTTCCACGGTCGTCCGTCTCGTCCGTGAAATTTCTCCTATACGAGCGCCTTCGTCGCGCCACGAAAAAGCCGGACACGGAAGAGGAGTCGCCCGGGTAATCCGTTAAATTACAAGAGCGCTGCTCGCGCGCAGACGACGGAAGCGGGGAGCGGGCTCGCTCGCTCGCTCGCTCGACTAAAAAAGATCAAGTTCCCGGGGTTCACCGATCCCGAGGAAAACTTCGTTTCCGCGGTACGGTTGAACTCTCGCGGCAAACTTTCTCTCTCCCCCTCCCCCCTCCCCCAATTATCTCTCTCTTTCTTCATAGCGGCGTCGAATTAAATCACGACCGATTCGTATCGCTCGCCATTATCCCCCCAGACGAGGTAATCGCCGAGCGTCACACGACGCTAATTCGAACGATGCCTCTAATTGGGTGAGCGCAGCGTGGACGGCTTTACGCGCTAAACCCTGTGCCATTCTCGCTTGTACGAAGGCCCGCGGCCGGCATGCAACTCATTAAACATTGCGGTTCCGAACAGTAGATAATAATCGATCGCGGGAACGTTATTTATAGCGATCCGTGCGCCACGCCAATTCCCTACGACTAAACTGATTCTCTCGTAATTTTATCCTGTCCCCCCTCCCCCCGCCCCTTTCCGTGAAGATAAGTTCCAACCACGCGATGCACGCGTGTATCTCGAGAGAAGAAACGCAATTACAAAAATATCTACAATTTATTATTGATTAGTCGTAAATGTAAGGTGTCTTTACCTTTTTGTTGTCCATCCCGGGCGTAGAGCTGGTCACCGGCTGGTCGAGCCTGTAACAGAAGAACAAACTTTGAAACATTTGCGATAAAGAATGCAACGCAACGTTTTACCATTTATGACGTTTATAATTTAAAGTAGAAAGATATTCGACCGTTTAATGTAACATACAAATCTAAACAAGAAGGCCTTCCACGATCGTAGCTGGATCTTGGTGCTTTACATTTACTCGTGTGATTTTATATACTTTCTCAGATTCAACACAGACTGCGCGCCGTTACTTTCGATCATAACATAGTTACAATCGAATAAGAGTCAATAATATCACATTTATTAAATTTAAATTAATTTAATAATACACGATGCTACTAGCATCTAAATATTAACTCCCTTCCACCTGAAAATAAACTGTAAAGAATTTATAGTTTATAATATTTATATCACATTTTGGGATAAATCCAAGAGACAAATCTATTTTTCTAAATATTATTCGCCAAATCTGACATTTTTGAATATCTTTAATTATCGTCAGAGTTGGAAATGTTACTTTATAAAAATAACGCATTACTATTAAATACTGTCGCTTTTTTAAAACTTCACGGAAAAAACCGATTTCGCTCGAGTATCTAAAAATTTACCTGGATACAGATCTAAAAATAATTTTGTTGGGCTACCAAAGATGTAGAAGCGTAATGAGAAAAAACTTTAGACATTTCACCAACCAGTTTGAGCAGTCCAACATAATTATTTCGATGACCTAACAAAATTATTTTTGAATCCGTATCCAGCTGAATTTTTAAATACCTCAGAAAAACTGTTCTCTTCACTATTTTATCGTCATTCGTTTTCAGAGAATTTTAAAAATTAACGATTTATTAGCTTTTTTGTTACATTTTTGTAACGCTAAGGTATAATTACATTTAAAAATTACATTCTTTAATAATTAATATCGTTACACTTTGAGAAAAACGACGCTTTCGAGAATTTGCTGTTTTTCGTCTCTTGTCTTTTATTTTTTTATCCAAATTATTATTTCCCTTTTTTATTATTTACTCATTAATTTTAAATAATTTATTCATATATTCAAATATCAATAATTATTTTTTTATTTTAGCCTTAATAATAAAATTAAGAATCCCCCCTCTTTCCATTTTTGACTACCTTTAATTTCTAAATTTATAAATCTCTCAAAATTGACGTAACAGATAGCGCTTTACTTTCAAAAGCTTGTAGTCTTCTCACTGTATACTCTTTCACTACATTTTCTCTGCGACTTCCGCCACTTGAAAAATAATCGCCTCAGTGCCCGTTGAAGGATATCGAGCGATCGTCACTTTCCGCTTCCGCGAACTCGCGGACGAATCTCAACCTCGATTCTCAGACAATACGGACGACAAAGTTACGCCTCGATGTTTTTCGGTACGAGGGCATTGAAAATTTATTGGCCATGCAGACGGAAACATCGGTCGATACGCGGAGCGTTAAAAAAAAAAAAAAAAGATTCCGAAATGAAAGTTTCATTCGACGAGTTTCCGCGCCGGAGAGCCGTCATTTTACCCAACGGTGACCGCATATTGGAATAATGTAATGCTATATGTAAAACATGCATTGTTCCTTTAGAAAACCGGTGGACATTCGCGGTTACGAATCACCCCCAGTTAAATTAAACGATAAAATAATTTAAATTAATGACAAAATCGCTTCGAATGCATCGTGAAATTTGAACAATGGAACGTTTCAATAGCGTCGTTAATCCCGAGGCTTCGTGTCACTGCGTCTTCTCGTTTGCTTCATCGCGCCATCGTTCTTTTACGAGAGCATCATAATTTTCTATGTGTTCTTATTTAAAAATTAGTGCGATTGTTCGGCGTATACTGCCTCTCTCCGCTGTACTTTTCTGTGCACGAAAAGTCACGTTCTGTTGTGGCAACCGTCGCGCCGGTGCTGTTAGCAATGGCACTTGCCACTGCACAGGGAAGAAAGGGTCAACACACTATGCGGGATGCCCTTGCAGACGCAAAGGCATAACGCGCCATCGCTTTTTATTATCCGAGCTGCACGTCGGTAGATGCAACGTGGTTGCGCGACGTGACGCGTGGCCGTTCGTTCGGAAAGTCTCCTCGGTTAGCGGGAGAGATCGATTTATCGTTCCGGACGGTTTTATTCCCGAGTGCGACGAGCACGTACAGTTCTGGTCTCCGTTGTCATCGTCATCGTCGTCGTCGTGGCACGGCCACGGCCGGACGCCGCACGTGACAGAGATGCACGCGCACGCGTACGCGTACGATCACCAATACGCGCGACGGAATTTCCATTTTCATTCTCGGCGCGTGTCGTCCGATATTAAAGCCCTGAATCCTTTTATCAGTCGACTTGATTCGATTTATTCTCCCGAAATTGTGAGAACTGTTATAAATTGATGTCATCGAGTGCGCTCCCGGGTGCGACGCAAGAGTACCTCGATCGCGAGCGTCGATAATTGAACCTTTCCGTTCTGCAACTGCTATCGAGAGATATAATGAGTAAAAATATAATTTTATCCAATACCCTGCTAAACGTCGTAGTTCAATATCGAATGCGTTCGATATCGTCCTCGGAAAAAGAGCCGCGAAAAACAATTTCGCGTATAACGAGTCTTCACAGAAAGAAAAATTTTCGTTGTTATAGCTGTATATGCTGTCGTAACTATAAATTTATAAACTACAGCAAAACGATACATTCGTAAAGTGGCAAAAGATGCCTGTCTATCAGAATCATATCGTATAGTAACATAAAAATAGTTATCGGAATTATGTCAGTGTACAGGTAATACACTTGGTAGATAATTTATGTAGTTACCTAGAATTACTTTTAGCTACAGAGTATATTTTGGATACAACAAATATTTTCTGTAGCTACATTCGTGTCAGGTAGTTAAATTTCAACTAAAATCACAGACAAGATATTTAGCTGTTCATACATCATTACGATGTAATTTAGTTACTATGTGCAGTTTTTAGCTACGACAGCTACCTTTTCTTTCCATGTTCATTTTCGCGATCTTCCCGCTATTTCGGGACAACATGCGCCGCGTACTGTGGATAAATCTCAATACAATTCGAATAATCAACCGGGTTACACTCGAAATGATGATATTATAATATAAAGAAAGGAAGCAGCCAATTTACGAGCAAATTAATTGATCGTGTAAATTACGTAAGCATTAAGGATTTATTCTCCTAAAAGATATAGGTAATATTGTACAAACGTTTCGACTATACTTACAAAAAAAACCTACTCAAGTGTTACACTCCGATTTTGGTAAGCTTTAAATATGTTGTGATCTAGGTCAAAATAAGAAACACATATTTTTTTTATGTGACTGTTAAGGGGGTAAAACTCGCTCCTGAAAAAAATCAGAGTTTTTTTTTCATTTCTGAGCTAATACCGTCGAAACGGTGAAAGATATAAAAGAAGTTTCAAATTGAAGTTTTACTTAGATTTTTCAGAAATTTTTGTTTCAAAATACCTTTTCCGCTCTAAATTTCCAGAGCGCGTTTCATCCCCTCAACAGTCGTATGAGTACGTAAAAAAATGTGTCTATTATTTTGACCGAGATTGTCAGAATCGAAACGTAACGCTTGGATAGGTTTTTCTTGTAAGCACAGTCGAAACGTGTGTGTAATATTTCTTAAGAGAAAATTCTTAATGTTTACGTAATTTACACGATCAATTAATCTGTTCGTAGGTTGGCTATTTCTTTCCTTTATATTTGTCTTGCTACAAAGAAACGAGTGTTTACAGATTTATTATTCTTCGAAAT
The DNA here is from genome assembly GCF_016802725.1 of Solenopsis invicta. NCBI lineage: Eukaryota > Metazoa > Arthropoda > Insecta > Hymenoptera > Formicidae > Solenopsis > Solenopsis invicta. Next base: position 4,948,012 of record NC_052665.1, read on the forward strand.
GATTACTATAACGAACGTCGATTAGATATCGACTTTTTTTTTTACCGCCGAACCTGTTTTTCCCGCACCTTGATTGCGGGATTGGCCAATCCGAACGAGATCGATTCGAAAATTGTCGATTCATTTTGAGGCAAAAAGCTGAAAACGACGGCAACGTATCGGCATGCCGAGACCGCAGATTCGATTGACCGGTTTGCCATCCGTTTCCAATTCGCCACGCCGAATGCCGGTCCGCTGGTCTTGCCCGGCATTAGAGTCCAGTCGCGTTTAGACGACGATAAGATAATCGACGGTAACGGAATAGGCGTTGCGCTGCGTCGGCGACGGAATGATTAATGCCATTAACGTCGCATTCATCCGGAATAGCGAGCGGAATAGCGTCCAAATGAAATTCCAGACACTCCATTGCGTGGCGCGCGTCTTCCGATCCGCTCGCAGTCTGCGACTGTACGCGCAGATTTTAATGACTGCCCTTAATTGGCGCAAAATTGCTGCACTAATGGCTGGTTCAGAGCTAGCGAAAGAGTGAGAGAGAAAGAGAGAGGAGGAGATGCCGCGCCGTATAACTTCTGAGCTCACGACGTAATTAAAAACCAACGTACTAAACCACACTCGTGCGCCCTAATAGAGCTGTTTCCATCTCCGGAATTGCCAAACCGCTGTCTTCTTCCACAACCATACTCGAAAGTCTGCGTACTCGTAAAAGGCGGTTCTATTGACCTTTCTTTTTCTTCCCGTTGTTTTTTAGCGATCATGATAATCCTTTAAATGGCGCTATAAGACCGAAATAAAATACGAAACGAGTTCTGTACGAGGCACGTTGTAAAATCGTGATGCTCGCGTGAGTCTGGAAACTAAATCTGTTGCATCCGGAGTAAATCTCCGCGCTCTTTACGATGCTTTCAATATTATATATGAGCGTCTCCAAAAAATACAATTTATCAGAGATATCCTAAAAAATATCGCAAAACAAAAACAATTTTTATTTAAGACAAAAAAATTATTTACTCAATCGGTTGTCAAATAATAATTTATTTACTCGCGGTCAAATTAAAAATTTCCTAAATATTTATGTAAATAAAATGCAGAAATATAATTTTTAATCGAGTAATTCTTTCTTGCAGTTTAGAAAATATTTACTGTTAGAAATTGTTTTTACATTCAAGATGATTAATTTTTTTTAATCTAAGAAAACAATTTAATAACAAATTTAATAATATTATTAGCTTATTTATAAAATTATAAAATATTTTCACTTAAACTGAACAAACAAGTGCATCAAAATATGGTTAAAAAAAAATTTATTTTTTTTATTGAAAAATTTTTTCTCATAGCGTAATAATCTAATTATTAAATAAATGTAATTGTACGATCATGTAAGAGAGAAATGAAAATAATGGCGCACGTCGCAAACTCGAGACGAATCGCAAGCGTTGCTATCCCGTAGATGTCCGCGAGAAAAATCAATTCTAATTTTTAGTCGCAACAGAACGCAAAGTGACTCGTCTCGCACGACGACGAATCGCCATGGAAGCGGTCAGCGGATGACACGCGGCACCCGGCGATGCCGAATTATGGTAGACGCCCGCCACGCCGGGAAAACCGATCGTCTGGGACGCGATACAAACGACCGTCGCGTCGCGCGGAGGGTGTACTCAAAATGCATCGTCGCGCGTTTACTTTAACGTTCGCGACCGAAATTGGGTCGCCGCGATGCGGTGCGATGCGCCACGATCTAACCCTTTGATATAGCGCGGCGTATACACTCGTTTATTCGCGGTGGCGCGCGGTGAATGCGGCACACGTCCATACGCCACGCGATATCAATCGCACCGACCTTTTTCTGCTAGGAACGCTTCTTACAGTGGGGAAACGCTGGCGCCGCGATTATCACTTCGTCCATTCTGGCAGTTACCGTTTATGCCTCCGAGATGCCCCGGAAATTGCAAGTCGGTGGATATTAGAAAAATTAAAAGAAAGTTTTTCCTTTTCGATTTCGCGACTTCACCTTCTCGCAAAATTCAAAATCGGACGAAAATAAGTATAAATAGGATGGAAGAGCTCTGACGCTTTGATGAAGTTTGTGTTTCGTAATATTTGAATTTTTAACGCATTTTAACGAAAAATATGTTACCTAAAAATTTGATGACAGAAATTAAAGCGCTGCGACGCGCGAAGGAGAACAGTACGAAATGTTTTGAAAGCCACGGCTGCAAACCGGAGGCAAACATATCAAAGAATCCATGGTATGCTTGGGACAGTCCGGTGAAAAGCGGTGTAGAAAAAGCTTCCGCTATTCCTTGTACGCTTATTACAGCATTCATGTTACAGGCATATATTTACCGTAATACGACACTACCGCGCATCGCGCGTCGTAATGAAATTAGAGTAGTTGCGCTCGAATATAACGCTGAACGTGACGAGACGGGCAAAGTAAAGCAGACAATTAAAAACGCATGCGGCAGCCGCTCTCGACGGTCTGAAAATGAGAGTTTAATGCAGTCCGCCGGCTTATACACGCGCCCCAGATTAAATACAAATTCGCGGTAGCAATTACATTATTAGAATGTCGTTTGTGCGTATTAAACGTTATTCCCGGCCGCGCGCGGTCGCGTTTCCGACTTGTACTTTTAGCATCGGAAAAAAATTCACTCCTCCGCGCGATAGCCTTGCAACGTAGTAACGCTCGCGATCTCTTAAGTTCACCGTGTCACTTGACCCAGAAATTCATGTCGAAAGCATCGGAATCGATATCCTACGGAAATAGATGCGAAGAAGCGTCGCGAATAATTGGACGTCGATAAATTGCTAATGGACGAAAGAGGAAGGCGGTAATATATAAAAGCCGTCTGTATAAACGGATCCTTTTTTTCTTCCTCTCACCTTGTCGGATAGAAATCGCAGCATCCGCGAGAAGGTCAGGGTAAAATTAGCATGTGCAGGTTACGTATGAATGCAGAGACCTCGACCGTGATCATGTGGCGATCATTTGAATGAACACGAGTAAACCTACATATTTATATGTACAGATTGAAGCGAGAGATTCTATATATATGTACTTAAATATATATACATCTCTTTCGCTGATGACAAATATACAAGCGACAACGTGAATATTTGAGAAGACATGCAGCCAAATTAATTGAAGGCTTATCGCGCTGGTAGCAATCTATTTAAATTTTTCACGAACGAATGCATATGTCAAACTTGTACGTTTTATTTTTTCGCTATCGGGTCATCTTCAGAACAAATGTGGACATTTAATCGCGATCGAGCTTATCGCGGGTTGATTTGGGAAGGGAAAGAGGCGGAAGGTAGGGGCGAGAGGACAAAAAGCTCAGTGATGGAAAACCAGAGGCAGTCTTGCGGCTAGAGGGAAGGATTTGAACGGAAGGGGTAAAGGAGTGACGGCGTCTACACGTGCATGAAAAGCCTCTTCACGGGAACTCGCAAATATTTTTGCATCCTGCATGAAAGCTTCTCGCGTAAACCGACGAAGTGCTTGCTCGTCTTGTTGTGCTTCGTATTGGAAGAACGTAAGAGGATCCTTCCCGAGTATGAGCTCCATGAAAACGCGTCGCATCCCCAGCTTGCTCTCTTCCGGCATTTTACATGCCGTTCCGCGGTTTCCTTTTCTCTCTCTCTCCCTCTCTTCTCGTTTTTAATTCTCGAAAGTTGGCGAGAAGCAGCATTGCGAGCGTACCGTCGCGCGTCATCGCGAAGCACGTACAAGTGAGACAAACGTGGCGAACGACTCCTGCAGGTATATCTGTGCAGGTCCCAATACAGGCCGGGTCTAGTCGATAAAGCTGCTTCCGCTCGTCCTTTCCGCCACCTTCGTCTTTTTCTAGCGTCTTCAGTCTTTCCCGCAGTCACAGTCCATGGTTTATCGGCGACGAAGAAATTTATTGGTCGAATATACTCGCCTCCGAGCGAGTGCCGAGTGACTCGCGGGAAACAGTTGGGCTACTAGGAAATCAACCGATATGAAATTTATGAGAAAGCGAAATAAACGTGCGCCAAAGCTAATTTATAGTCATGCCGGGTTTAATGGTGTAAGACGGGATATTAGTTGGTAAATTTATGTTAACTTCCCAGCGGATGCATCCTGTTGCTTTGTCAAGCTCTTCGCTGAATATTGATTGCAGGACTAAAAGTTATCTCGCAGCTTACAGGTCGGCTAACCAGCATTACATGAGACGCTTCTTTCGGAAGTGATATACGCGGTAGGAGAAATAGTATGAATTTCAATGAGACGACAACAAGATGCGGTTATAAACTTTTCGCGAAAACTCTTTACTTTAAAACAGAGATTTTTAAAATTGCCATCGTTATTCGTTTCTGGAATAAATAGTTTATGTAATGCATAAAATGTTAATTTGAATAGTAACTAAAAAATAAAAGGATTACGCGAGTCAGCCATTGATTCACGTAATTCTTCTATTTTTAATATCGATGAGTTTCTATCTAATTGAACTTGTTTACATTTATAAAAGTCGTTTAATCAAGAATTTATTTAACGATGACACGATCAAAAAGTGCAGGATTTTTATAAATAATTAATTATGTTTAAAAGAAGACTAAATTATGCAGGATCCTCAATTTCCTAAAAAAAAAAACGGTTTTTACTAAAATATCTAAAAATTCAAGTAGATACAAATCTGAAAATAACTCGGTTGGTCTATTAAAATAATCATCTAGGACGTTCAAATTGGCAGATAGAATGTTAGAAGCTTTTTGCAACTTACGGTTTTCATTATGCTTCAGCGTCTTGCATAATTATTTTGATGGATCCGATAAAATTATTCTTAGTTAATCAGGTCTACTTAATTTTTAGATGTTTCAGCAAAACCGTCATTTCCGAGTATAGAGAGAGTCCTGACGGAATTAAGCATAGATTAAAACATATATCGTCAATATATCTGTAGAATCGGAAAATTTGAAATTTATCTATATCGACGCGAATGGTAAGCTCAGCAAGCTGTGAGTTAATTATTACAACACGCCTGCTATTCTATACGTAGCGATGAGTGTACATGGTTTAGATCGATATACATGGCGTCTTGCCGTCGTGGTGTACCATATACATCAATACGTCATTTCCTCTCGCAGCATCCCAGGAGTATAATTGAAACAGAATAGATCCCCTTTTCGAGGTAACGGGGCGAGTCGTCCCTTTCCCCGTTTCTCTTTGTCGATTTTCGCTCGAATCCTTTTCGACCCTCATCTCTGTATTCGATAAAATATGCGGCAAAGCTGTTATTTTTAATAATTTATTATCTTCGTATCGCGTACGCGCATCGCGGTTATGTGTATATCTGTTTTATGAATGGTCTACGTAATGCCTGATAAATCATAAATTGAACGTTAATTAAGGTAACGCGATCATTCAGAAATTCGTGTCAAATGCAACAATGCTATTAAAGATCGCAAATTGTCTGCATTGGGCCCTTCGTATCTGATTCCAATATAACGATATCATCGTTTCGCCATGCAACAATTGAGCGCATTTGTAATTAATTACACGTTCGAAGCCTCCAATTAATAACATTTCACAGCGTATTGCTCGATGTCATACAATCGACGCAGAATCGTAAATATTCCTATCTTTTTTTTTGTATTATCAAAATTTCATCGCAATATTCTTTTGTAATTCTTTACGCATAAATTTTCTTTTTTTTTTTTAACTCGATAGGTAGGTAGTCGAATTGTCGTTGTGCAGGAACTCGAGTACTGCAACGTGAGAATTAACAAAACGCAAAGTATTATAACAATGGACAGCACTATATTGTGCCATTAAACTATTATACCGAACACGTCAGCGATATGTGTGAATGGACCTTTATGCACTGCGCATGCCGTACGCAACGCACGTGTCGCAGTCGTGCAACCAAGTCTTTCCAGCGAGTGCAATCCCTCGCCACATGACCTAGGTGGCCGATCGATAATCATGGCGAAAAGTCCGTACGGTGAAAACAGTGGAACCCCATCGCGCGAGTAGGAAAAGGACGCTCGTTTTGAAGCGAGAATATTTACTAAGGCGCACAAAGGGACTTGTACAACAAAACAACGGAAACAGCGCGAAGAAATGAATTATGTTTGTCAAGTTGCAATTTTCATTTTGTGCAAGCAGTTGAGCTTCGCAGATGAGCTTTTTATCGCGAGTTTACCGACGCAAGGATTGTCGCGTACTTGTCATAAAACGCATCAAACAAGCGAGGATAAGGATGTGTTACATGACACTGGAAGACTGGAAAATAATATCATTCTTCTAAATAATATAAATAGTATATTCTCTGCTAATATAACTTATTATTTATTCAATAATATATATAATCGTCATTATTTTTTATAAAAATCCATCTACTTATTTATTAAATTTTTTAATTCTTTTCTCAAACAAGCTAACCGGTTTCAATTAAAAATAAAAAACATGACTAAGGCAATTTCAACATTACTTGCTTTTTTTACAAAGACATTACTTTTTTTTCCTCATAAGAAATGCAATAATTGAAAAAGATGATAGTCCGATGAGGCAAATATAGATGAGGTGGTAATTTTTTTGCTGCGTCTGTTTTGTCTATATGTACAATCGAGCATTGTCACGTTACAGAATCAAAGACAATCAGCTTCTTCAAGAAAGGAATTAAAAAAAATGAATAAATAAGTGATCGTTTGTCACATAGAAAATGATTATATTATTGAATAAATAACAAATTATATTAGCAAATTACACGTGATTTACAAATAAAAGTAACATTACTTTTCCTCGTTTCGAATTTTTTTTCTCAATTAATTTCAATAAATCCTAATTTTGGTGAGAAAGACCAGACAAAAACATGTGTACAACATGTGAAATTTAATGGAAGCATACGCGGGGCACTTGACCCATATACGCGTTTCACCGTCGCTTCTCTTATCGACAACAATCACCCCTTTATCGCGACGTAGGCTACAATGCCTCGCTTCCCACGTCGGATACCACGCTGTATTCGTCCGATACCTCTTTCGACCGTATTTTCACCGGCGCGTATGTACATTTCGCATACATTTCGCGCGACTACGAGCCAGATGAAAAAGCCCAGATGTATCGAAGCGATAGCTCGACAGCGCACGGGTTTATGCATGGTACAGATAGACGCGGCAGTGATTCCCGTGTACATCCTGCGGGTGCGTCGAGAGACAGAAAAAGAAATGTAAACTGAGAAAGCGAAAGAGAGAGAGAGAGAGAGAGAGAGAGAGAGAAGAAAAGCTTGAGCTTTTTCGGACATTCTCGCGGCTGAAGGCAAACTTATTCATATGTAGGGAAATACATCCGTTCTCGACATTGTTGACGGGATTCGAGGTTTCTATGGGTACGCGCCGCGAGAATACATTTTAAGGCGCGCTTTACGCAATCGACAAGGCATGTCGAAAAATCCCCCCAATCTTCCCGCGGGATTTGATCTTGATCGAATTCGATAAGATTGAATTTGACAAGCACGTCTCGTAGCGCTCGCGTTATTTACGTCTCATTCGCTTCGTGGCTACTTTGGAACGAATGAAAGCTGGATAGTCTGGATAAACATTACTTCGGAAATTCTTGCAATTTTTCTGCAGCATGTCATTTTTTATCGAATTTTTCGTGATAAAAGTTGAAAAAACAGGGTATGCGTAGAATTTGCGCTATTTTTACTCCATTCACATTCCTACAGATTTTGAAGCGGTTGCAGTTAAGAGAGAGAGAGAGATAGAGAGAGAGAATATATTTTTTGAAAAAAAGATACCGGCTTTTCGAAACGTTGGATGAAACAATAATGCAACCAAAATATTCAGGTGCAAAAATAGTATTTGCTTCGTCCAATCATCCGGATAGAGGAGAGAAAGGGTGATGCCTCTTTGTGGTTCATGCATAAATCAGTCGTAATGCCTTTTTCATGCGCAACTCGCACACATTTTCTTCCAGTTTCGCTAAATTCACAATTGACGTCTAGTTCGCACAATGATAACGAACGGAGCATTGAGATGATAAAATAATAACTGAAAATTGTCTAGTCACTCTAAAGAGACGGGGGACTGAAAAATTGTCCGGGAGTAAAGAGTACAGAATAAAAGACGAAGGCAGAACCTGCTCTGTCAAATCGTCTGGCGATATCGCGATTGCACTGTGGACTTCCATGCTTCCGCGTTGCGAGACCTCCTTTTTTATTTAAACTACCTCGAAACCTTTCGCGTGTAAAGTGAAGATAAGAAGAGACAGGTGGAGTGACGTCAAAGGAGCACGGCAGCAAAATACAATTCGTTTGAAGAGCACATAATTGTAACGTATAATATATACAACAATAAATCAAGAAAAAGTTTACCAAGAGAAAGATGAATATTTGACGAATCTGACGAGAAAATACGTTGCCTGATAAACTAATAAGTCTAATTGAGGGCGGTACGGAGAAAGGGTTGGATTTATCGCCCTGCGCCGTGCGCGCCCGCTAATCCGTTTCCTACGAATTATGCAACGCTAAGTTGCAGCCGGCCGAAGGGATTCCATTGTGCCGGTTTCCGCCTCCGCGAATTAATAAACGCCGAGATCTGAGGAAACGGCGGGCTCTCCGAGCCGCCGCCGCGAAAATATCGCGTTATGTCTCATTGCGTCATTAATGGAAACACGATTATACAATCATCGACCCGAGGCATTATTCTAATTGTGCTCGCTCTAATTACATTCGCTTTCAGCCGGCAATTAAAATTCTCCAATTTTACCCGGCAGGAGCGAAGGAGTTCACGAGGTACGGTTAAATGCGAGATGTAGGTACGAGATATCACGGCGAAAGTCGATAAATAGAAGAATGATCGATCGGTTTATTATTGGAAGAAGGAAGGAACGAGAAACAGGTGTTCTGAATAAGCGTTTTCCGCGTTTATAGCCGGCGTCTTGTGTACAAGTAAGTGCGCACATCACAATACGTCTTACCAGTCGAAGAAATTCCACAGGCACGCGAACATGTTGGCTGCGAGTTTCCCACATTCGAGCGACAGCCTCGCGCGCTTCTCGCACCCCTCCGTGAATTCTTCCAGGTCGTTTACGCTCGTGGATCGACGAAAATCCTTCTTTTTTCCTCTTTTCCTTTTTCTTTTACATTTTCGTACGTACGATCAAGTCTGTCGCCGATCGCGCACTCGGGTGGGCTCGCTCTGGCTCTCCTCGCCGTTTTCCGATCAGCGTCAAGCGGCGCGCGCGAGCGTTGCCCTTCTTCAGTTTCCACGAGTAGCGGAGTCGCGATGTCATGTTCGAGTTGACGATTATACCCTCGGAGTTGGCGTGGTCGTCCGCATCGATCGTCACGCACTTTCAAAATGGTACGGCTCGACGCGAATTCTCGTCACGCAGTCCGCCCCCTTTACCGGATCTCTGCTGATATCAAGATACAACGACGAATGCTAAAGCTGGAAGTGGCGGAGATCAGCGAGCGCCGCGAGCTCACTGCGCAACGTTACACGTGTCGCGCTGTGTGTTTTCGCGAGAGAGGTTCGAATTTGCCCATCACCATGAAACCCGTGGCAATTAGTCGGCTAATTCTAAAGCGGAATGGCAAATTACCTGTCGCGCGGAAATGTCGTTTTCCTCGCAGCGGGACGTGCAATCCCGTATTAAATACAAATACGGCACCGCGAGAAAATGGCGCGCGCATCCATATTCTTGCCGCAATTTCGCCTCGCGATGTTTTGCAAAAACAATCTAACGGGAGCGAACGGAAAGGCCGTCTCGTGTGAGTTGCTGCCGGGAAAAAAGCCGCCGGAAGCGGCGGAGCGTTGTTGTTAAATTTCGCCCGATGAGAAATGCATTTGCACCCTGGCACTCCGCGCAAAAGGAAACGTACGACCGACCGGAAAGTTGGGAAACGAATTAAAACCGAAGAACCGCCCCGTGATAACCACTGTCGCCGCCGGTGATAATCACTTTGGTAACTCGCGTAAAACTCGTTACCGAGTCCATCACCGTTTATCGAAGGTTGCATGCATTTGTGAAAATAAAGGTGCAGCGGCGCAGCAATAGCAGCAGCAGCAGCAGCAGCACACAGCCGCTTTCCTCGTCTCGATTGTTCGCGTCGCTCCGGAGAATTTAAATTTGTGATATGTGTCTCGCGTATACACGTGCGGTACTTAAATTTTCCTGGCGAAATGAGCGCCTCAACGTGAGAGAGAATCCTCTCTCTCTTTCTCACTCTCGGTGCGATAAATCGATCATAAACTCATTTAAACGGTCGACGACGCGATGTGCGCCAAGACTGTATTAAAAGCTGTGTGCGACGACGAGTTTTCCCGCAGCTTTACGTACGCTGCAAACGACCCGACGACGTTAATGTCCACGTTCATTAAATTTCGGTGCGACATGTAATAACAGCGGAGCGATGATGAAAAATACATCGCGCAATTGAATCGTGCCCGTTCTATCTATCGCGATTCTTTGTTCCATTTAGAAACCTGGGAAAATTAACTTCTTCGTGCAAAAACGTCTCCTCCTCCTCCACCTCTTCTCGACGCGAAACGAAATCTTCTCTTCCATACCTGTGCAAGTACAAACGTGCGAAGAGATCTATTCTTTGCACTCTACTCCGCTCTTCCTTTAAAATACGCGAATGAAATATGCACGCGCGGCACTGAAAATTACGGTAAAATTATGAAAAGGAGAGAAAAGAGAGAGAGAGAGAGAAAGCAAAATCTCTGATAGATAAAATACTATGTTCCGTGCGGTCTTTACTCGCGGTACGATACCGCCAGTAATTTGGCGACGCTTGTTACGGATAAAAAGAAGCGGAGTACTATCTTCCCGGCGCATTATCGCCTCTGCGAGCGACATAATGTATTCGGCAGCGTGTAAAGCGTGCATCGAAAACAGAGTTGCCGGAGTTGCTAGTCGAATACATGAATAATCAGGTTGCCACCACGGCGCGCAACTGCGCTCTCTCGGTAACCACGCCGGTTTTATCAAAAGGCTGTTCATCGTACGCTAGGCAAAGGGGAGCGTGTATACGTCTTAGAATTCTTTTTTTTTTCTCCCCCTTTCTCATGTAAAATATAAATTCTCCCGTCGTCCAATTACTTTCGCTCGTGGGAGCGTAACCCGGCATCGTTTGGATTGCGCTGATTTTTTAATAGCTTTTCCGTATAATCTCTTTAACCTTTCAGATAATCTTTAAAAAGGTGGTTATATATATCGCGAGCGAGCTTAATGCCAAACACCATGTTTTTCACGGAAGGTTGTTGTTGTTGTGCCGTCGAGAAGAAAATTGATACGGAAATTCATAAATGATTTCATTTAATAAACAATGTTACGCGAATAAAATCTCGATACTAAATACATCTCTCGCTCTCTTGCCGTCCTGCCTTTCTCTCGACTAAAAAAAGGAAAAACAAAGTGACGTGATACGGATAAATAGTACAACAACTACCGACCGCTCAAATGCCACGTCGATTTTAACCGTATTCTCCAACGAGCAAATCTACCATCCTGTTTTAGTGTTTCGCGTCACACGTTTCACAATCGTCGCGCCGGCGAAACCGTAAATACGCGGTTTCACTCGGACTATTTTCTTGATTAAAACATCGATCGAGACACACGGTCGGCGTCGTGACAGCGAGCCGCGAATTCGACAGCTCCGTTCCGAATTACCGAATATCGCTGATAGACGTGCAGAAATGTTCGTCGAACAAAAATCGACGAACGTCGAATCAATTTGACGCGAATACGGAAACAATGGAGCGCATTCGACGAGGTGTATTTAACGATAAAACGCGCGTTGCTCGGCCGTTATATATCGCGCGACCATTTCGCCAGCATATCTCGCGCCCCTCGATCCATCCACTCAATCGCCTTGTCGCACGAGTTAGCACGTCCCTCACAAGAGGGACACGAGGGAAAGTACCCCGATTACCATTCGTTCCCGCGTATCGCATAGCGACGAAAAGAGAGACGCTTCTCGAGAGACTTTTACATTTTTCACGGAATCCTTCCGCGTACGACCGCGTCCCGCGAATTAACGCGCCCTGAATAAGTACCGCGGATATCGTCTGAATATTGCAGACCTTCATTTCAGGGAAGGACGATTGCTCGTCAACTCCCACGAGTCCGTTCGCACCGCCCTTGGCCTTCCACACGATCAACCCGAACTACCGCGTACGTTGCCCTTCCGGGTTGAACTTTCGGGTCGGGACAAAAATCGAAGCCAGACATCTCCCCCCGCGTTATGGAAGGTTCACGTAAAGTTTCGCGTGACGGCACGGACAATTTTTTTTTTTGCACGAGCTTTTCGGGTCGCGATAAAGCGGGTAAAATTACTCTGCCGGGAAATAAAACCATACGTCGATCGAAACCATCACCGGGTTGTGTATTCGTAACGTTGCTATCGTTTTTGCATTTTTAATTTTTCAATTTTCACGAATCGTCTTCGCGAGGACGCTCCGAAAAAGAACCAATAATATACAGATCTTAGATTTTATCACCGGTAATATATACACGGAAAGAACAATTTTGTTGTAGCGGCAAAAAATTTAGCTAGATACCGATCAGAAAATAACTACGTTGGATCATGGGAGTAATTATGTACGCTCAAGCGTGAATGATATTGCTGCAAAAAATTTTGACATTTTAGCAATTAGCTTAAACGTCCAATATAGATAATTTAATAGTTCAACATAATTATTTTCAGATCCGTATTTCAACAAAATTGACCTTTTCGCGGGGATAAAAATAAATCGATAGTACATAATAAATAGAACGCTACAAAGATGTCTATTAAATGATTCGTTCGATTTGCGTTTTATTTACCTAATGTAAAAATGGCTACCTCTCAGACCTGTCGCACGGAAGAATAATTTCGCTGAAAGACAGATCTAAAAATAATTATATTGTACCATTAAAAAATTTATATTGGACGTTCAAGCTGATTGCTAGAATGTCAAAACTTTCTGCAGCAGCATCGTCATACTTGAACGTCTCACATAATTATTTTGTTAGTTCAACACAAAGTTATTATCTGATCTGTATCCAGCTGAACTTTTAGATACTACAGTAAAACTGTTCTTTCCGTGTATGAAAAAGAAATCGAGCAATCATATTTATAGAGCTTGAATCCCGTAATACCGAGATATATGTGAATATTTCATTGGTGAGGACTATAATGCCACGGATCCACGGGAACGACTTTCTCTCTCTCTCTCTCTCTCGTATATAATTCGCCGCGATGAAATTCCTTTCTGACACTCGCGATTGCGACAATCACGTTCGGAGACAGCTCGGAAGACGATTCCCCTTGGGGGTCGACCGGTGTACGATCACGTGCCACGGGTATCGCGGGGGCGACGTCCGCGCGCCGCGACCGACGCTCGCTACATCATCACCACCACCACCACCACCATCACGACTACTACCACCACTACCAACCACTTCCACGATGCCGGCGAGATGGCCGAGGACTCTCTCGCCGATGGTCTGCCCGATCGCGCGCGCGAGACAAACGGTGGCAACGGCAGCCGATCGGCCTCGCCGAGGTCACGGCAGGACGCGCCGGAAGAGGCGCGCGGCAATTACTATCATCGATTGTTATCACTGTTCCGGCATCTTCCGGAGACAACGGCGGCGTGCCCGGGGGACTCGTTCCGACGTGCGCTCGAAAGCGAGAGCTCGCGAGCAAGAGCGGCCGGGTCGTCGCCGGAGACGCGCTTCCGTGTACTTCCGGGGTACGCCGCGCGCGAAGGAGGGTTAACGTCGCGCGAGAGAGCCGTGCCGGGTTGTCCCGGCGAGAGAGGGCAAGAATTCTGGGGTTACCCGACTCGTAGCGCGGCGAGGGCCCAACTGGCATGCGCCTTTGCCACCCTTCCCTCTCGCGTCTCCCCGTACACTTCCGCCGCCGCTGCCACCACCGCCGCTCGCCGCCGCCGCCGCCGCCGCCGCCGTCGTCGTCGTCGTCGTCGTCGCCCCTCGCCGTGCTCGTCGAGCTGCTCTGCCACCCCCTTCCCACCAGTGCGTTTTCTCTTCGTCAGTACACTATTGCGGGGGAGGAGAGAGAGATACAGCGCCACGGCTTTCGCTCTCTCGGTTTTCTCTGTTCCGATCATCCCTGCCACCGCCGCCGCCGCCGCCGTCGAACGCGAGCGGCTGCGCGTGTGCATCCTCTCTCTTCCTCCTCTTACCCTTGCACCCCCGGGAATCACCCGGCGCAGCATTGTCCTTACGAGGGTTTTGCGAAGGCATCTTCCGCGATACGCGCATCTGCCCTATGATAACGAGTTATCTTGTCGTACGGAGTACCGAGAGGAGTATCGCAATGTCTTTCGGAAAATTCACTCAAAGATGCGGTGGATGTGTAGAAGGAAAAATTTTTCGTGATAAATTTTTATGTTTTCATTTTGCATGATTAAAGAGTGGATCTCGTAAGAATAAATAATTCACCTTATTTCGTGCGCAATATTTTTACGTCTCGGTCTATAATTGACAAAAAAAATCTAATCGTATTAAAAGACTTACGTACATTACACTAATTAAAAAATCAAAGACGAGAATTATAATCGTCAAGATATAATATTAAAATATTTTTTTCTGGATAGGATAATAAAGTGTAATTCAACGCGGCTAAAAAAAAAAAATTATAAAAGATAAGAAGTTATCTACGAAAGATCGTTGAACGTATCAGAAATGCAGTCAAAAATGATTGATCCTACAGCAGACGCGATGATAGACGCGAAGTTACCTGTAGAAATTGTGCAGTTACCTTCTGTGCAGAAACGGAAATTGCATTCCGCGACTCGGCCATAATTAGAAGAATTAGGATCGTTAGCTTTTCGCCAGCCATGTATCTCCGACTCGGTACCAGCGAGGCACTCACTTTGTTATCATCACGTCGTTGAGCGACGAGGCTGAGCCGCCATGAAGAAACATTAAAGGGGACCTCTCAAGGAATATCGCCCGGCCAAGTAAATCTTCTTTGGACGACGACGCGTCGCCGGAATTTTGTCCGATCGGGATACTCGCGCGATACGGGCAAAATTCCGGCCGTGAACGAACGGCGAGGCGGCGTGACCCATAAACACGCGTGTGCAAAGCGATACGCTTCACGCCGCGCGAACAAAGATCGCGCGCGAGTGCGATGTCACTCGTGTTAAGCACCGGGTGAAGAGAGTTTACCGTGTAGCCACCTGCCGAATGGTCGTTCGCCACCGATGGGCTTCTCGATAACGCGGTATTCATTCTCTTCGACTTCGGTCACGCACGGATTCATGCGAATGTGTGAGAGGAAAAAAGCGTCCGAACTTCCACATACATATAATATCAATAACAAAACGTTTCCGAAAAAATTGCAAATAAAAGTTTAAAGGTTAAAATGTATTTTTATAAAATATATTTTTCTTTGTCAGATGAAAACATCGTAGCGATGTTTTTTAAACGGAATCACAATGTGTATCTATTTTCTTTTACATATTCATAATTTGACAACTTCTTTTCATCCTGCTCATATAAAAAGTATTAAAGCGAAGTCATAAAAAAAATCAGTGCTTCCGAGTAAATCTTCCGCATTTTATTGTGACGTAAAATAAAACTCAAATAAAAAGTTCTAAGGAGGAAATACGATGCATGTAATAAATTCTTAAGCGCACGCGTTTTTTACGACATACTTTTCATCGACATTTTTTTAATGAGATTGCAATACTTTTTCACATAATTAATAATAACTCTTCGTTCAAAAATATTGATAAATAAAGATAAAAAAAATTATAAAATATTTAATATTACATTCTGATACATTTTGACACGAAATGCGAAAATATTCAACGATATTATTTTTATGCATAGCGTAATGACCTGTTGATAAAAAACACATTATTTGAAGAAAAAAAACAAATGTAATTTGCAACAAGTACTTCCGTATTTATTTTAAATGCAATGGTGCGTAACCTTTTTTTTATATCTATTAACTCATACTTCATTTTATTATGTACATAAAAACTTTAAAGCTATGTAATTTAATAATGAATATTTCACACATTTTATTTCATATATTATATCGAAATGTGTTAGAATGAAATATATTGAAATTACTGATTTCTTCATAATTTTGGTTTAACACTGTCGCGTGATTGAGGAAAAAATACTTTGTAAAATGTAAATCATCTAAAAATATATAATTTTATTAAAAAAAAATACATATATCAGTGACGTTTATATATATCTCAATCTAAAAAATATAAAATAAATGTTTTAAATGCTGTAAAAAATGTGCTGCGCGCATTATACATATTTCACCTTATAACTTTATTCTATACGTATTTTAAAAATACGCTTCATGTTTTTGTATATTTGATGGTTTTGATATTTTTATACGTGTAGATGTATGTACATATGTATTGTATATGGGCATGCGTGACGTGCCTGGTAAATAATCGAAAAGAATTTTAATGGTACCGTTTGCTCGAGTAGCGATCGATTACAAAAATATCTGGCATTAAAGATATTGCGAATTTATATTGTACCGAAGAGATGAGGCGCTTGTCAAATAATAAAACTCCGTCCTCTCTCATGCAAGTGCGTGACAGTTGAACAGATCGCGACGGACGTGTCACCCTTAAGGTCACTGGAGTGAGAACAAAGAAGCTGTTACATTTGGTCAGTTTTCAATTTCGGTGTCTCTTTTGTCTCCCAAGTGACACATTCTAGGTCCGAGACATATTGTCGCGCGTGACATAAGAAGAGAGTCTCTCCGCTATCCTTAATGGGACGAAACGCGTCTTCGTCGTCCCTCATTTTTCGCGTCCGACCGCGCATTATTTTTGCAACTAGGAAAAGTCTGATTGCAAAGGGAAATCGCGGCACGAAGAATTTTGCAGCGCAATCTCGTAATTAATTTCTGCGGGAAATTCAAGCGAATCCGGGAGGATGATAGTTTATTAGAATATCGTGAAGTATGACGTTTAATCAGATTCTCGTCGTAAGGTAGCTAATTTTAAACTGTTGAGGGAATTGAAATGTGGTGCAGTAAATCTCTGGGATAGCGGACTCCGCTGCTTACGTATAGTCAAGTGTGCGAGCGCCAGACACCATAGCGATAGCTGTACCGTAACGCAGTTATGCAATAAACAATGGAGCACGCGTTTATTATATCACACACGTGCAACACACGTGCGATACGGTCGGTTATCGTTACGCTAATGCGGAATGATGTTGCGCGGCGTTAGAGAACCGTAATTTTGCGCGTTTGCCGGCGCAACGAGTCGCATAATGTGTAAAGCGAACGGCGATTCTTCGCTGGCCGCTCCTTTGTCTTCCTCGCTCTCAGAAACAAGAGAGAGAAAGAGAGAAAGAGAGAATTCCCTTCCGTTTTTGGTGGCCGTCGCCGTTTCCGGTCGCGCGACTTTGATAACGCCGTCGTCGTTTCATACCGAAGGACGGCCCGGCCCGGCCCCGCGACCCTACGACCTCGATCGAAGGGAAATGCAAAAGTCACGTGAAAAGAAGTCGAAGGCACGTATTTCGTATCTCCGATGATGCTGCGAGATCGACGTGCCTAGAAAGGAAATTCGAGCGCGAGCTCCGAGACGCGAAAGTGTCATCTGAATTCCTTACCTGTCTGAAGCAGCTTATCGACAATATCGCCGCGTTCGCTCGCGTGCGAACGCGTCTATATAATATTAACGCGATCTTAAGGCGAACGGGAAATTTTTACAATTCGCGGCGCGAGATTAAACGTCGGTGCCCGCCGCCGTAACGGCATCGAAAATCGAAAAAGTTCGAAATCTCTCTCCGCGTCCGTCGTTTCGCTGCGCTTAAGAGTGACCTTTTATTCAGGCTCCGGTAATACCCGAGTCTTTATCGAGTGGTTTTATATTTCGTTGACCGGCCGGGTATGAGAAACGACGGCCATTCTATATAAAGCTACGGATAAACTTCGTAGGCGATGCCGCTTCTTTTATTCGTTAATAACGCGCGCGCGGCATCGTCGCGTAGGCTGCGGGCGCATTGAACCGTAAAAACCGTCGCATCGGTGAAACATCCCGCTCCCTTGCACAATTACACAATACGAAGCGCGTTTGCGTATGTACCCGTCTCTCTCTCTCTCTCTCTCTCTGTGTGTGTGTGTATGTGTGTATATATCAAACATACGCTCGCGTAACCGATCCATCTTTCATCCGCGTCACCGGCGTTATCACTGCAGCGGAGATACAGGGCAAGTTTCGCAGCAAGCTTTTCCGACGCGGAAAATACTTGATATTCACGACACGCTCCGGGTAGTTATCGCGAGACCGGAGTTCGCTACGGTAACGTCGCCCCCGAAGGGTCACTTCGTGCTAATGCGAAACGCACGGCGCTTTCCTCTCTTTCGTTACTTGACGATCCAGAGATAATTACGAGAAATGGAAGGAAATTTATTTCATTGGCATTGCCGATAACGTAAAAGTAAGTTCTTCTGCCATTTACGGCGTGGCGCGTCGAAAGACGTTCGAAAATTATAGTAAACTATTCGCGATCGAATGGGCTCGAAAATACTGACGATGAAGATCTCCTCGGCGGCCAATTGTGCGCCGATCTATTCTGGGGCCGCGAGGTATTGAGGCTTCTCTCGAAACTCTTTGAAAAGAGTCATTTCTGTAGACGAAGCAATGAGCGAATTCTTGTGAAACTTTTCTTTCGTTCCCATTAAAGTTGACCGCGATGAGCCAGTCTATTCTCGCTGCGATAATAAGTAATTTTCTCGTTAATGGCATCACATCGAGTGTCTTTCTTCATTCTCTTCGAGTTATTATTAAATCGAAGGCGCGAGGAGAAGCGAATAGACGGCGAGCCCTGGATAAAATTAATATCGCGTTAATGCGATAGTGCGTGCCAAGGCATGCGCAAAATCGTTGGCGGAAACGCGCGGCCTTCGTTACATCGTTAAAACGAGATTCTATATCGCGCTGTCCACTCGCGAGGGCGGATAGCCGCTTTGCCGCTTTCTGAGCGCGACGCTAGACTAGCTTAAGCTAACCGCACAGACGATGTATCGTGGAGACACACCGTTAGTAAGATGCATGACCGCACGCGCACGCTCTTGCAAAAGCTGGGAAACACTATGTGTGAGTGTGTGTGTGTGTATGCATATGTATAAGTCCTGGGTCCTCAGCTCGTGGCACCGGGTGTGAAATCTCCGCGCAATAGATAAATAGACAAAGGGAAGAATGGCAGATTAATATGCGAAATTATAGTACAACTTGATGGTATTAATAATTTGGATATAAAGTGACAAGGATATTAAATACTTTAATATTTGGAAAACTAAAATCCGAACGAGTAACTAAAAAATTAAAAAATAGATTTTTTTGAGAGATAACAAGATAATTCTCGTAACAAATCTTAATTATATCTCACGTGTAATAACGTGCAACATTATGATATAATACAGTAGGATAAATAATTTCAATGTAAAGTGACCAAAATATCCATATTTGAAAAGCTAAAACTCGAACAAGTAATTAATAGTAAGAGATCTTTTTTTTTTTCAAGATGCTAAGACAATTCTGAATCTAGACGAGTCATTGAAAGTAACAGAGATGTTCTTTTAAGAAGTAACAAGATAATTCTCGTAACAAACCTTAATACAGTTAGATCTGATAACGTTTCGCGTCTAATATCTGTTTGGCGCACACAAGCACACATGCGCGAGCGTGCAATCGTGTACGTGTAAATTGTACGTGCATGAATACGGATTGCAAGCGCGGCGGACAAGAGGCGCGCGTTTCCAAATGGATGTGCCGAACGGAGGGCCGTACGCATAATGCATTTGCATCTATATAACGAGATCCGTGCACGGGGGGTTGGGTTATCTCGAAGAACTTTGGCACCTGAAACACGAGACGCCGGGACGTGCTTTCCTCCGGCCCCAAATTGAGACGAACGAGAAGCAGCATGTACGCCGTGTAACACAAGGTACATTCATTCGTATCAGAGACGGGAAATCCGACTGGTATAGTGCCGCGGAGTCTTGAGAAATCTTTTGGACTTCCGGTAGCTGGGAAAGAGAGAAAAAGAGAGAGAGAGAGAGAGAGAGAAAGAGAGAGATCCTAGAATTCTCGATCTTAGTTAGGAATTCTCAAATAAGAATATCCACTTTAACCAAGTCTTAACGGATTAATGCTATCCGCTCTCTTATTTCGCGCGGAGAGTAAAGGTAGAAACTTTCCTTGTTAGCTCTCAACGACAGATACCCCCGGCCAAAAATCTTTAACATTTCTTCTACCTGCCCGGGAGGGTGAATCGGACGAAGGTAATTACTACTTAGTTACCCTTTTATCCTGGGAGTACACAAGTCCCCGTAGAAATATGCAGGAGATAATCGCTTTTAGTTGCGCAGGCAACGAGCTTAAAACAAATACGCCCCGCGCCGAAAGCGGCAAGAAAGACCGAGGACAGAGGCAGGGACGCGACGCGAGGCGACGCGTCGACACGGCATTACGTTAAGTGGATTAAAAAGTTGCGCATGGAGAATGGAATTAATTAGCACGCGATGCAACCCGATTCTATCCGGCACGTCCTCGCACGTCCTGATATAAACACAGTTAATTAACCAGCCTTCAATCTCCGTCTTTCGGGGGGAGGGGGGGGGGGACAGTAACGTCGCAACGACCGTAGCGTAATTATCCGTGGCACCGTGCGCGTTCGCGGATTAATAATCGAAAGCCGGGTTAAAGCGGTTCGGGCAACGTCTGTTCTGGTTCTTCGAGGCGATCGGGCTCCGGGATTGACTTTGACCGAGAAGTTTGCCCGTTCCGAATATCATCGTAGATATTATCCCGTGCGGAAGCGAGACGCGCGCGCGCGTATCCGAGGGATTACCCGTCATCCGTGAACGACGACCGTGTCGAGCTATAAGCGCGCGGAGAATCCCGCGCCCCTATAATCCCCCGGTCGAAAGATAAAATTTGTTTACCGGCGAGCTCTCGCCGCTCGGCTAAGCTTTTGTATGACCGACCACCACCGTCTACCGTCCCCGTAGCGTACGTGTGTCACACACGACCGGACTGGATACCATGGTCTTCTCGCTCTCTCGCTCGGAATTAATAGCCGAATGTCCGAGCACAATGAGACTTTCTCGGAGGCGCTCGGGGGAATCCCGATAACACGGGGATGCTTCATCCCGCGGAGGAAATAGCACAACCCCTCTGCGCGCGAACACACGATGTTACGGTCCGGACTTAAGTTATTTATAGACTTCGAGAGACACACGACGCGCCACGCCGGCCGTTCACCAACGTTTTCCTCTCCGTTTTCCTGGCATCTTCGACCTGTCCCGCGGAAACATTACGGTACGGCGGATTCCAGCGTGCTGCGCGCGCGCGCGCGCGCGCGCGCCTACTAGCGCAGCGGAATGCGAGCCGTTAATCCTCATCGCTGAATTTCGTTGCATGTGCAACGCCCGTTTGGAATCCATACCGCGAAGCATTAGCCATATTTTTCAATCGTTAAAGTACGTCGTAAATAAAGAAATGTAAGAGATAAATAAACGGGATAATATTACTGAAAGATAAATTGGAGGATGTACGTATATGTTCGCGCGTATTATTAGGTCATTTACGAAATAAGATAGTATGAGCGTCTCGCGACTTTCAATGAAAATGGAACTCTTAATGGTGTTAGGGAACTATTTCAGCAACAGTCTGGAATCGTGTTATCGATAACAACGGAGGCTACTGAATAACACTTCAAAGTATCATGATATTAGCTTTTGTTACACCAGAAATACCGAAAATAAAGTCCTACCTTGTTTCTTGAATTATCTAATGTTAACCCTTGGCAGAAGAGCCCGTCTTTCATTGTTTACACGGAAAAAAGTCTAGTATCAAATCAACAATTTATTGTTTCATATATAAGCAAGAATATAGAACCTTCTTGGAAAAATTTATAATCTTAAACAGATATAATTTGCTTACATGAAGAGAAAAAATTTTTTCGTGTAAGAAAATTGTGTCTGTTTAAGATTACAAATTCTTTTAAAAAGATTTTCTATTCTTGCTTATACATGAAACAATGAATTGTTGATTTAATAATAAATTTTTTCTGTGTAGACGGTTGTGTTAAAAAAATTCTAGTATACTCTTTTAATATTTAGAAATACAATTGTACAATGATCCGAAATGTTTTTATCAAGCGTTTTTGATAGTTTTAATTTCTAAATTCATTTTTATAAACCGGACAACGCAGTTGGTGCTCGACTTGGTCTTCCGTCGAAATAATACGCTGAAATTTACGTTTAAACGAATTTCATATTTGAAGAGAAATTTTTGCCAACATGGATAATTTGCAGGGACTACAGTCGCATGAGAAAATCATGAGCGTTCATAGACCGCCGTTCTCTCCCCGTCGTAAAAGCGTACTAAGAAATTTACGTTGCTCCTGCGCGGCGTCTTCGCGTCGTCCTCCGCGGAAACGTCGAAAAATTTCATGGACAAAACTTTCAGACATGTCGACACGCGACGGAAAGGTACGGAGATATTTCGCCGGACGTCGGACATTCCCATGCGAGGAACGAAATAAAGGAGGAGATGGCCCTCGGCCATCGTGTCCCGGTCCGAATGACGCATGGCATCGTTCGGGACTGGCACGAAGCGATCGGAACAGCGCCCCGGGCGAACGATGCCGCGACTGACCGATAAGATCCGATCGAATGGAAACCCTTTCGTACCAACCCTGTCCTTTCTCCCCTTCTATTACCTTTCCGTCCGCTCGGCGATTCCTCTCGCCAATTCTCCGCTCTCTCGTTCGGATGCAGTTTCCGCAGATTCTATCCGCCCTCACTCGAGCTTGCCACCCTCGTTATTAGCTGCGTCTATACAAAGCACAATGCTCGCGCGCAACTGTGCGACCTGACGCTTCGAACGGATTGAAGAATTACTGCGATCTCTGATGGATTAATCAAAGTGCTTTATCGCGCTGAAGAATTCGCGAATAAGAGTAAATCGTAGACCAGAGCGGAAGGCGCGTATCGGGAAATTATCAATTATAAATGGCGATTGGAATTATATTAATTTCACCGGCGACGTGTGATATTTATATACTCAGTACGCTATTTTCACGTCATTAGAATTTATATCCATAGATGTAGGTTACTACCTCAATTGATAGCAATCGGCAGTAAAAGTCTGCTTGAGATAAATATTTGAAATAATAAGATTTCAAAATAATAAATTGCAAACTAATTTATATTTTTAAATGCAATTTTCATTCAGATTCAATTAAAATGTCATTCTTCACTTGAAAATGTGTAACTGTATTAAGTTGCTTTTATTTGTCCATTAATTGGTTCCATTTTTTTTTATTTGATTCGTGCAGTGATTGAAATTTGCCTAGATTGAATTTTTTTATGATACAAAAATAATATGTCGGGAAGCAACAAAATGAAAATAGCATTTATATTCAAAAAGTAATTTAAATTGTTAATTTTAAGGATGTAGAGGACATTTCTCAAAACATTAAAAAAAAATTAAGAAAGAACTACGGATTGTTTTATATTGCGTTTGAAAGTAGTAAAACAAAATTTAGCGGCAATTTTCTATCTGGATAAAAAGTTCTTTTTATGAGAAGTAGACATGTGCTCTAATAAAAATATAATTAACAACAAAATCTGAATTTTTTTTTTAATTTAAATACATTAAATATTCAAGACGATTTACGTGAAGTTTTATTACGATGGAGAGATCGGTAAATTCTGTAAAATATAACAAAATATATTTATTTACAAAATAACTAAACGGATAATCACAATAAAACTTTGTATAAATAATCTTGAATACTTAATGTACCAGCGCCACGGCTCCGTATACGTATCGATTATTAAAAATAAACCGTGTCTCATTTTGTTGCTTCGTCGAAAATCGATGAAGCAACTCGCTTTTCCGAGTCGTCGACGTCCCGGTCCCCTCCGTCGCGTCTAATTTCGCGCGAGGCTCGATCTTCACGTCGAAGAAAACCGGAGAGAGCGGCAGCTTCGGCGGAGAGACACGGCGTAAATTTCCGTCCTGCAACCGACAGGCCGAGGATATTTAATCGCGGAGGTGAGAGGTGACGAAGCGCGTCCGGGACCCGTGGTAATTTCGTCGTGGGGCGTGCATTTTTCTTTCGTTGTCGTCGTCGTCGTCATCGTCCCCTCGTGCGCTAGCTGTCGTTTAACGGCGCGTGGACGACAGGTGGACGCGGTGGAACGGTACCGCAGAAAGATGGAAAGAGAGAAATGGGAACGGAAGCGAAATTTCCACGAAAGTAAGCGAAACCCGTCCAGCTCGAACATTCTCCCCCTTTCCTCTCCTATCGCGGACACGGCAGAAACGAAGGGGTCGAGGGACAAAGAAGGGAAAGGCAAGGGGCAAAGAACGAAGAATTGGTACCCGGGCGTGACGGATAACGAGGACGTTAATCACATGTTATCACTCGTTCGTGAAGGAAGACGAAAGGAGACGGCGACGCGCCGACGTCGTCGTACAGAGAAAGGAAGGGTGGGTGCACGCGTATTTGCGACACTCCTCGCATAACTTTCCACCCTTTCATCACGACACGTATTAATACATAAGATTATGTAAATTCCAAACCTATTAAAATTTCAAAATTTGAGAATATTCATGCTTTTATTCCCAAGTGAACAAACGATATGATATGTGATGCGAAAGATGTTAGAAACTTTGGTAGATTTGATTAGAATCCTAGATGCGAATCACTCGACATATGACGTGTCTTCGAAGATTATTTTTTGTAATTAAATAATTGATTACATTGTATAAATGCACATATGCAAAACAGAAAATAATTAAGAACATATCGATCGTACAGTCTCTTAAAAGTAAATAAAATTTAGAAATGTGTTAATATTAACACAAACAAGATTATAATTTTATTTAATAATATATTTTTATTTACTCTACTCGTTGTTAAAAATTATTAAATTATTTCTTACAACGTTAGGAAAAATTTCAATTTTTTGTGTTAGTACTTTGAGTATTCAAAATGATTTATACAAAATTTTCTTGTGATTGTCTAATGTTACTTTGCAAATAAATATATTTTATTTTACAAAGCTAATCTCTGCATCGCAATAAAACTTTAATATAAAAACATAAATTATTTTGAATATTTAAAGTACTTAAATAAAAAAATTCAGATTTTCTTCATTATTAATTATATTTTCATTAGAGCACGTGTCTCCTGCTTATTAAAATAACTTTTTATCCAGATAAAAAACTGCCATCAAATTTTTTCTACCACTTTCAAATGCAACGTAAAACAATCTGTAACTTTTTCATAATTCTCTTAATGTTTTGAGAAATGTCCTATACATCCTTAAGATATGGCGATCTCAAGCATCAAAGATACAGTTTCGCATCGTAAAAATATCTCAAGCAATTCTCGAGCCAATTTATGGCGTGACGGCGTCACCGAGTACAAAGCAAAGATTAAAATTCAAATAAGGAATACGGCGACCAAGAAGCTCCTATTATTATATTATACGTACAATTGAACCTCTATTATCGCGAAAGAAAGAAGAAAGAGAGCGAGCGTGAGCTTCGAAGCGTAGGATAGCGAACGCGTTCCGCTGTCGAGGACGACGGCAGGAATGAAAAAAGGAGGAAGGGACAAGGGATGAAAAGTAATGGCGCGACGAGACTCGCGGCGCCGTTATGGTGGAGACGCCAGACGGCGGATGTATTATACTTACGGCACGTACACACAACGCGAGGCTTCCGTTTCTCGCGAGATACGTACGTTTTGCGAATAGATACTGTGTGGCGCAGAAATTACGGCGAATCGACCGGCGTGGAAATTAAAGCCGGAACCACTCGCCCCGAGCGATAACAGAGAAAAAGAGAAAGAGAGAGAGAGAGAGAGAGAGAGAGAGAGAGAGACACCAAAAAGCGACCCGATTACAAAAATTAATTTCGTGCTCCTTTGTTCGCGCGGGTAGCGCAAAAATCATGGAATTCCCGGCGGAATATTGCTTGTAAGTTACGATGGAACACGGAACATTAATCATAGACCCGTTCTCTTATTTTTGCCGGACGAACGGAATCCGTACGGAGACCCGTCGGGTGAAGTCGGAACACCGCTATCGTATTAGAAACATATCAAAACGTTTTCTCGGCGGGCGGCGCGCCGCCGTGCCGCGCCGTTCATGGCAATTCATTTGTCCAGTTAGTTTGGAAACGCAAACGGTTACTCGCTGGTATCGAGTTTACGTGTAAGCGATACGTATTACGAGTCTTGGATTCGTTCGCGATGCTTCCGCAACTCTCCCGCGAACGTCATAGTCGATATCGGATATAAGAGTCACGGTGAGACCCGGTAATTAAGAAGTTAAAGGAGCTGTTCGGGTATCCCCAAACGAGTTTACGGGGGACGTCCGTTCAACAAAAATACCGGCGCGGGATGAAGCAGCGAGAACTCGGGGGCTTCTTCGTTGAAAGAGAGTAGGTGAGTTGTGCGCGAGCAAGTTCTTCGACCACCTCTTCAAACTTGCCGAGAAATCCTTCTTACTTTCATCATTAATACGAGCTGCGTCGATCTAATTTCTAGGTGGCTTATGTACACGAGAGCGAGAACCGTTATCGGAAACGCTGTTCCGCGCACCGTGCGGCTTCAACGACGCTTGCGGTATGTATTTTCAGTCATCGAAAACGTCGTTTGCGATAACGAGTCCTGCAAGCTGAAGCACTTAACGCAAACAAGAAAATTAAAAGGCCGTGAGAGAGGGAGAGAAGTGTCTCGTGTGAAATGCTCGCTACAAAATTTATTTCAGGTTTATCAAGGGAATTTGCGGTGGATAATCTGCGAAATCCGATATCATTAATCGAGAATCGATAGCACAGCGCTATCAAATGGAAGCTCAAGCACGCCAAACTCGAAAGAATAGCAAAAAAAAGATAGCGAACGCTCTTCCATCCCGGTTGATGATTTAAACGACGCTCTGCGAATGGAAAAGGGGATAAAAGAGAGCGAGCTGGGGGTTGAGAGAGAAGGGCGACGAGAACCTCTTTATTTCCTTTATCGCGGCACACGAGAGGTACATGAGAGGGTTACATTCGACAAGTTACTGTATGTACAGTGCAAGCAACTCTCGACTGATTTGTACGCATATGGCAGACTCTTCCGTAATCCCCCTTTCTCCCCGGCCCTTCCTCAACGCGCCGGGAAAAACGTGATCCGCGGGTCCGATTTTTCGTTCGCCGAGCGATGTGTATTTTTCAAAAGCCGGGCGCGTTTAAAGGACACGGGGATTGCTCACGGTGAATACAGAGATCGGAATTACGTTGCTTTTGATCACCGACGATACAGCCTCCAGATTTAGATGCGCGTCTCGCCTATATTTAAATATCTCCGATACCACTCGTCGTTTTATCTAACTGCCTTTTAAATCAATTCGTTAGACATCCAGAAGCTGACGCAGATATACGCGCCGAGAGAAAAAGTTTCTTCCGATCAAATCATTTCCTCTTTGATTTAAATAAATATTGGTTAAAACAATTTTTTTTTAAACTTGGGAAATATTTTTTTAATCAAGGAAATAATGTTCAAAAATATAATTTATTTGAAAATAAAAAATTTTTTTCGGAATAGTTACTGCCGATTTAATAAAGATCATCAATTATTGCCTTTTCTTTTTTTTAAATAGTAGGAAAACTATTTCAATATAATTATATTAGCGATTTCTTTTTAAATTATGTAAACCTTTTCCGTAAATTATCAAACGCGATACAGAGTTCTAAAAAAAATCTTTTTTTTTTTTACGGAAATGATTGATTCCTTACGTCGAAAATAACGAGGTACTCCACTGTAGATATCTATATTGAATAGACGTTCGACAATGCAAAGAGAACGAGTAATCGACAATAGGGCGAAATAATAATAGAGCGACGTGATCGAAGTCGTAATTAAAGTCTAATGCTATCAAGAACCTTCAACTTGAAATGAATTGTTGCTGAACACGCGACGTGATCGATCATCCGCGATGCATTACCGAATAAAAGGCCCCATCGTGCTATCGTAGAATCCGCAACAAGCTAAGCGGCGCGATCCGTTCGTATTTTCATGTCAGGCTGCGCATACTGCTTTGAATAGCAAGTATTTCGCGGAAGGTACGAGTCTTATTCTTATAGCTCTCTCTCTTTCTTTTTGTCGAGAGAAGTATACATACAGCCATTATACTGAAAGAGGTATGCTGTCCTTAGCATATTCCGTTTTAGCATCTAATTTTCCCCACTTTTTGCGTAGATTTTATTACAACGTGGTGGGAATCACGAGACATCCATTAGCAAAATTAATGGTTAGAAAAATAATATTGAAAACTATTTGTTAAACATATAATACGGATCGCACTGGAAAATAGAAGCATAGAGAATATTATACGTATAAAAAAAGTATACATATATTTATTTATATATAAATATTTCCTTTGATTATTTACGTATAATATTTTAATCCCTTTTTGGGACATTCGGACTCCTTTTGCAGCTTTTATGTGTAAAGTTCGTAAAAGGAATCTGAATAAACTCTGAAGAAAAGGGTAGTCTTCTCTTGCAATTTTCCAGTTCTCCATCAAAATTTGTACTAAATTTTCACGAAGAGAAATCTCGTGAAATTGAAATAAACTGTCTATTGACACTCGCAGCGAATTAGTGCCAAACTCATCAGTCCGGACTGGTCCCGAGGACGATGCAAACAGAGTGCCCGTCGTGTAGTATATACCGGGTGTGACTCACCTCGAATGTAGAGCGCAGCCGCGCTGCACCGTGATGTAACTCGACGCTGGTGGTGGCGGTGGGGGTGTGAGGTACGTCGCCGGTGGTAGTTCATGTCTGTGGGGATGGTTGTGATGATGGTTATGAGAATGGCTCAGAGAACCTCGCAGAGCCCCAGGCAGATGGCGATGTGGCGTTGACTGCTCGCTGGAAACATCAACGAGAAAAAGACGTTGGTCAAGGGAATCGATAATGGTACTCTCGCGCGGTTATTCTTTTCCCACCGGGTATGTACCGGGTACAGATGAGGTCGTACCAATGGTCGATCGTGCAGAAAAGCGTCTACAGTCGGTAATTTCCAGCACAAGATAAGAGCCGCCAAAGTGGCGTGCAGTTTCGTGCAGATATAATTAATAAAGGGTCGCATTATTCATTTATGTAAATCGTTTCAGAATTCTTTGCATAAATTAGAATAACTTTCTTTTGAAATATCAAAACGTGGTAGATAAAATTGTGACGTTTGCGATTTTCGGTGCAGAAAATATCCCATTTCGTTTAAATTTATTTATATTAAAAAACGATATGGATTACCTCATTGTGCAAAAAATAGACACAAACATTCGGTTTGTCCTCTTTTTGTAATAAATTATTTACAACAGTATGCGCGCGGGATAAAAATTCTCTTAAATCTCGCGATCCTACAAATTTCATGTAATAGTAAAACATTTAAAATCTCACTTCTTGAATTACTTAATATTTAAATAAATAATATTTACAACCACCGTTGCTCGTTATCTTTTTTGTCGGACCGCAACATTGGATTTGCTACACATGTTCTTCTAGTAATCAATTTAAAGAGTTCTAATTCTTATCCAATCGATAAAGCATTATCGGATCAAATACGTATTTTAAATCCTTTTCGCAGCACCGTTAATGTTTATTTTAGCGATAGCGTCACGGATCTTTCTGTATATTTCAATACTTATCAGTTACCGAGCAATATCAGCTAGCTGAGTTCTAAAGATAAGAAACATTTTTCGTTAGTAATGAGAGGAAAAAAATACGAATTTATAAAAAAAAGAAGTATTCGATACATGTTCTACCTTAAAAGTTACACCTAATTTAATTCTGAAAAAATACATTTTATGAAAACAATTATTTTAGACAATTATTCAAACGTTTCACAAGAACATTTTAACTTTTTTAAATATAATGCAACGAATTTTTCTATATTTTTTTAATGATATCGGTATTTTAAAAAATGAGAAATAAAATCATACATTTATTATGTTATAAATGTATGTAATAATAACGCCCTTCTTTAATAATTCCACTTACAAAAATATTAGGATAAGATTATGTAAAGTTTATGAGATCTTATATTTATTTTATATTTTATATCGGAATATATGCCAGAATAAAATGTAAAATAATTCATAAAATACTTATTTTTCAAAGGTTTTACTTTTTTCTAAAATAATAAGAAAAAATAAATTGATTAACGTGAAAAAATACAAAACTGTAATTTCACACGCGATTACACGTGTTTCGTTTATATTAATCTTTTATTTTGTATGTACAAAATATTAGATTACAATTATCATCAAATGGATATTTACGTAAAAATATATCAAAATAAAATATAAAATATTTGTTAACCTATTGATTTTTTTATAAGCTTAACTGAATATTTTTATATGAAGAATGACGACTAAGGGAATCGTATTACATAATAACAAAAAAATCGTAAAATTTGATTTAAAAAATATCGATGAGATTAACATCATGAAAAAGCGCAAACAAAAATTTGTTGTCCTTTCTAAAATTGCGACATTTATGCGACTGAGCAATCTTTTCATAAAATTCGCTTTATCAAAATTATTAAATTTTGTCTTTTAATACAGTGAAACAATTTGTTTTTTGGATCGTGAATGTAAATTAACATTCTTCATTGTATTTATGTTTCTTTTATATATTGTATTTGTTTTTTTTTTTTATGTATATTAAGTGACTATTCAATCTGAAAATGTTTTCATATATAAATAGAAAATGTATGCAAACTCTTTTTTTCAATGTAGAATTTTTGGGTTTCGATTTGTTTTCCCACCTGCCAGTAATTACATGCAGTGGGACGGTCGTTACATCCGGTTACGAAGCACCATCGCACCTGGGCCCCCTTTATTCAGAAATTCTGTGGTAGGGGTTGTATGCACAATATAGGCGAGCGTCTCTTTCCTTCGCTATTTGTTTGAGACATTTCCATATTTGTCCATACATTTTGATGTTTACGAGCGAAAACGTTAGTCTACTAATTAACGATTAGTTAATTTGCTCCTTGACTGGAAAAGGTGTAAATATCTCTTGCAAACGCATTATGCAAATGTAGTATGTAATAGAAATATTGATTATTGATCGTAGATACAAGTGGACGTAGTAAACAGTGTGGATTCTTCCACATCGCTATTTCGATCATTCGATTTGCATCATTCAATCTGAATTTTCGATAAGAACAAAAAACAAGCTGCAAAAAAGATTTTAATTTTATCAGACTGGAATAAGCGTAATTAATTATGTAACATTGCTAACAGATCAATAAAGTTTATCGTAGTAGCACCTGAAATCCCCAACGTGAAACCGAAAATGTCAAAAGGAGCGAGTGAGGTTTTCTTGACAAATGTCGGAGTTCTTATCTGCCACGACAGAAAACGGAAGGAAAGATTAGTTCTCGCTCTCTGTCGTGCCGCTATCATTTAGTCGGCCAATAAAAACGGCCATGAAAAACCTTATGTCCGGTGATGTATAATGGACGCAATGGTTTTCACGCGAAACGCTCCAACAACCTCGGTTAGAGCGTCATTCGTCTAACGGGGCGATTAAAAATTTTCTCGTAAAACCGAAAGGCGAAACTTCGCTGATGAGTTCGATGAGTTTTTAATAGACGATAATGATTCTATGAGGCGGAACTTTGATCGCATACCATCGACCAAAGTGTATGTTCTAACACGCCGGTAATGAAGCCGGGAGCATAAAGTTCTAAGAATAGCGATGCTTGGGACAAGATGAAGACTGACGTGCGTTTCGCGAAAGAGAGTAATTAAACGTCGCGTCGACGCCGTTATCATGCGTGTATCTACATGCGTGTAACAGTGAATCGCTGAGTAATTAGGTGAAACAAGAATAAACATGTATGACTAATTCAACGGTACGCGGGAGGTGTGTAACCTTCTCGTTTTAAATTGTTTGAACAACGGAATTTGATGCGATCGCAAAAATATGCTTTTTGCGTCTGCTTTAGAATTAAAACGCCATTCCCTTTTTTTCACATGCAAAAACAAGACTATTTTTACGAATTTTTTAATTAAAAACTATGCGACGGATCGATTTCAAATTGTGTACGCTTGTTCTATGCATCTTCAACAATGAGTAAAATAAAAATTATTTAAAAAATATTAATGAGTTAAAAAAATACAAAATAATGAACAAAGCACTTCTGAAAAAACGTGATAGTGTGATTCGGATAATCCGCAATAAAAAATTCAAGTTGTTAAAATTCATCATTTTATTTATCAAAGGTAAATGAGTAAAAAATGAACTTTGAATTTTACGCAAAAATTGTAAATTGACAAAATAGCGTCGGTTTAAGTTAACATTGCGTATTTTCAAAAATTGTCAAAGTTTTTTTTTAAATTCGGGTACTTTGAAGATTCATTCTTTTTAGATAGACATGTACTAAAAACAAATGCCAAAGTAGAAGTTAATCAATTTTTTAAATGCATGCAGAAAAAACAATTTTGGGAAAAACGCATTTAATGTTTCAGATGTGATTATTTTATACACAACTATTGTTTTGCACGTTGTCGAAGATACATAAAATAAACGTACAAAATTTAAATTCATCCGTCGCCACGTCGCATAGTTTTTACTTTAAAAAGTAGTCTTGTTTTCGCGTGGGAAAAGAAAGGGAAAGGCCCCTTAAGTGAATGTGCACTTTCGACGACAATTAAATTAATACATCCGCCAATTATATCGAAACTCGTAAAGTTACCCAGACATTGATATCTATTTAAATGATTTATACAAATTTATGACATACACTTGCAATTTAGATTTTTTGAAGCAATCGTGTTTAAGAACTTCAGCTAGGACTTTATTCTATAATTTATGAAACTTAAATAAAAATAAGCGGATCAATACGAGCTAGTATAAACGAAGTATCTGCGTAATGATACAGTACCACTGTGTTGTAAACAGCGGAGTATTTCAATCTTTACTCAGATCCTCTCCAATTAAAGTAAAGTACCGTTGTGTGAATGGCGGAACGTTTCAGCGTTTATTCGATTTCTCTTCAACGAAGTTGAAAAATATCGGTTTTAGCACTTTGTTTAAAAGAGGAATTAAAACAAAAGGATTAAAAGAGAACAAATGAAAAAAAAGGGACAAATTAAGAAAAAAAAATTGAAACGTTTGTAACATCTAACGACGCTGCGTCACCACACAAATATTTGATTCGTATTATCCAGCTTATCATTATTCAGATTTTCCTAAGAGCGCACCAACAAATCCTCATTTTATTTATGCATAAAATTTGCATTTCCTCCTGTTTACTATAGCTTAGACAGGCTGATATCGATAATCTTGGACCTAGTCCCGGTTGGATTCTCGGGCACACGAAATTTTCGCAAGAGATTAAGGTTGAAGCAAGAATTCGTTAAATCCGAACTGCCGGGCGAAGAACAAGAGCTTGGATCGACACGGAGGGCTTAAAAATGCAAGTCCTAAATCCGCCGCGAAATCCACCCTGTGTTCGCGTAATTCGAGAACCGTCGCGTCGTGCGAGGGTTCCTGAAAGGGTTCGGCGGACGAATGTTTAACGAGAAGTCACGGAAAAACGTGAGGAGCGTCGTCCTTGTGTATCCGCGCAATTCGCCCGATGCAGCGCGCTCGTACGATAAGTTATGCGAGCCGGGCGAAAAAAGAAGGGCAAACGAGAGCAGAGCCGCGGGTCGAGACAGGAGGGAAGATTGTGAAGTATTTCTGCGCGTATGAATGTTTCAAAGTGGCGGCAAAGACACGCTTTATTCCAGGCCGCAGAGCGTGCGTCTCGAACTTTACATTTTACGGCCGAAAAATTACGACTCACGTTCTCTGCAAATATTCCGTAAAAAAAAAAAGAGGGAATGTGTGCAGAGCGCGCGCAATGTAAGACGCAAATCAAGAGACGAGAAAAAAAGAGACAGAGAGAGACTGCGGAACGTCAAACTTTGTTTCTCTTTCTCTCTTTTTTTTTTTTACAATCGTGCAGTTATAAACGCGAGTTGATCGTGAGACGTTAAGTTCCGCGTTCAGAGGGTTGTATTCTGCGCAAATGCGTGAAGACTTTCACGTGCACGTTACGTTTAATTACATTTAACGTAATATACTGTGGTTTAATGAAACCTGAAATCAATATTTCTTGCAATATTTTTTTGCCAAATTGTTACATTGTGTGCATCTTTATAAATATATTAAACTGCAAAGGATGAATTGTGCTCTTAACGAGATTGCTCTAGAATTATATAGTTGATTGTTATTCTTTTTTTTATTAAAAATATTGACGTCAGAGAGTCGCGAGAAGGAGGATTTATTCGAGTTCGAAAATATTGCGAAAACATAAAAAAAAAACGTTAAATTGTTTACTTCCGATATTGCGGTGATCCCGTCTTTTGTAAAACCATTCGCATGATCGACACATGATCTTCTCAGAATCGATTTCTTTCACATCAGTAAAATTCTTTAAGTCGCAGCGATTCAGGAGCTCGCAAAGCTTTGGAAGATCGAAAGACGTTCGTGAATAAAAAAAATCCGACAATGATACCTGCCACGTTTCGATAACTTTGAAAATCTGCGACTTTCCAACAAAAACATTTTTTTCATTAAATTATTACTACTTCTCGATTGATTAATTGACATTTTACTAATTTTTTATTACTACTCGTATTTTTAATATGTAATATGTTAATTTTGAATAAAATAATTTCATCTAATTATTCTATATAAAACAGAACATGTTATGTGCAACATATAATAT
The DNA here is from genome assembly GCF_016802725.1 of Solenopsis invicta. Classification (NCBI taxonomy): domain Eukaryota; kingdom Metazoa; phylum Arthropoda; class Insecta; order Hymenoptera; family Formicidae; genus Solenopsis; species Solenopsis invicta. The sequence continues at coordinate 4,982,798 of NC_052665.1, forward strand.
AAAAAAATATTTTATACACACACGAAATAATTAAAGTTCAAAAACTCGTATTTTTAATATGTAATATGTTAATTTTTAATAAAATAATTCTATCTCATTGTTCTATATAAAATAGAATATGTTATGTGCAACATATAATATAAAATAATATTTTATACACACACAAAATAATTAAAGTTAAGCTATGACGCGTTTAAAAGCGCAAAATACATTTTATACCACTTCGTTTTTCAGCAATTCAAATTTTGACATAGAAGAGGTTGAGAATCGCTTTTCTTAAATAAGTCTCTATCCTTTTAGATTACAGCTGCCATTGTGAAAAAAAGAAACAAGGCGTAATAAACTAAGATTTAAGATGCGTTGTCGGAGGGATTCATTCTTGGTTTTATCTCGTGATAGCAATAGCAATAATATCTTAAGAGAAACAAAGATAGACAGAAAGAGAGAGAAAAGGGAGATTCAATCTTGAGGAAATTTACTTTACTCTTTCCTCGCTATCATTGACGATAAGACCATACTCGGTTCGTATTAAGTGATCGCCAGCAAGTCGTAACCGCCATTCTAACGCACAACTTTTGCATCGAGAAATGACCATGCAACGGAAAAAACCAAGGCGAGGTAGCAAGGGAAAAGTATGATAATCGGAAGCTGACGGCGAGGTATCGACATCGATGCGGGCATTGGCTTCCACGGCAGATGCTGCCTGACTGGAAATTACCGTCCTCACGCCGGCCAGGAGGTGGCCCTAACAGGTCTCCCCGATGTTGAACGCCTTTCCAATCGAAACGATGTCATACAAATAGTTTCCCCCTTCCGATCCCCGCGCGAACGTGTTTCGCCCACAATGCCGATTACACTTACGACATTTAGATAAAGTTTATCTATCGCAGTTAACGAGCCTGCGGAGAATTAATGTGTCTTAATGGGCCGGATAAAAAAAAATTTTTTTTTTAGACAATAAACGTTTTTTAATTTTATGAATTTTCCTCTTAAATTTTATCGCTTTAATTTTAGTATATATTACATGTTGACGCGCCATACATGTGTCTAACCGTTGCGATAAATTTATATTTATCTTGTCAATATTGATAGCGTATTTGTGTAATTAGGCTGATGAAGACTGAGTTAAATCGAAACGTTCCCAATTTAAACATCGTTGATTAAAATATATGCGACATCCTTAAAAAGCTCATCTATGACCTTTTCTTATAATTATTTTACAAAGGAAAATAAGGATGTATAAAAAATCTACCTGCGGGTCCAATATCTGTTAAGGTACGACGAAATGCAATTTGGAGTAAGTTTAAGAGAGAGTGCATTGTGGGGGGTAAACGACGATTTTTAGAGACGAGTATCGAGGGATGCAATTCGTTGCAGCATCACGAGTCATTTCGCTCGCATGCAGCGAGCATCATGTGCTCGCTGTTAGGTTAGAAACCCCGCTTCGAAAACGTAGCATTCCAACTTTAGACAGGGAGACATTCTATACTTGACCTTAATGGCGCCGCTCCAATGCGCCGTCCTCGCAACGGTGGTCTCGAATAGACCCTACGCGTTTCTCCTCTCTCTCTCTCTGTCTCCCGTGTATTTTTAATTGAGTTCCCCCAGTGCGTTTTCATTTTCGGATAACTCGAATCTTACGGACGTAAGTCGTGAAAGCGGTCTCTATAGATAATTAAATCGCAACCGAAAGTTAATCTACGCGCGTCCTTCTGTTTTCCTTTCATTCATGTTAATACAGATTAGCCGTGGCCGTATCGACGTGCCGCAATCTCGATACCCACGTTCACTATTAACGTCCGACACTCTAATCGGGATAGCCCGTACACCGTGGGTGGTGGAACTCGCGCTATTGTCGCGGAAGAATGGCCCGCCAGGTTCACGCGCGCGTCTTCGGGTGTTCCACGTCGCGAATACAGTTCGAAATGAGAAATTCTTTCCGCAGGACGCATCACGCCCGCGTCACGGAAACGCATCAGAGCGAACTTTTCACGCGGCGCCGCCGTGCGCGCGAGCGTGCGTTAAATATGCAGCGCGTAAACCGATTATCGCTGCAGCGAATAATCTTGCGCGCGGAATTGTTTCCGACGCAATAATCGCCCCATGCAAACGAGTTCGTCCGACGTCGTTTACATTTCACAGGCATACTCGATGGCGAACCGAAGCCGCCGATGAAATTAAGTTTTATTTAATTCAGCGGAACGGGATTGATTGGTTGCGCCGCATCATTTTTTCACTCCGGGAAACAAAGCGCGGAGCACCTGCCTCGATATATTCGCGTTACAAAGCCGGCTAATCGGATAAAAATAATTTACACGGATAAGCGGCGTTCTAACGTTGAGAGTCATCGCTTTGGTTTTTTTCTTAATGCCGAAATTGAAATCGCGTAATAATGAAAATCCCGATATTACGAGGAGTTACCCTCTGTCGCACCGGTTTATCCAACGTGAAAATTAAAATTGCGCAGTAATTCAAATTCCAATGTTAAAAACGATTGCCTGCCGTGATTTCTTTTTTCTTTTTTTTTTTTTTCAACGCGGCTCACTCACGTAACTTCGTTTTTCGATCGATAAAACATGCCGTTTACTCCAAACTGTTTAATCCCCTCGTACACTAAAAGGTTTCCCCCCCGCGGTGGTCGCGGTCGCCGCAGCGAATCCGTACGAGTACGAAATGCCGAGCGAAATACCTGGATACGTTGTTGCTCTTGAAGCTGACCATTACTTCGCTCGCCAGCGTCGGCTATCACGGTGGTCGCTGGAGCACGCTAGAAGTTAGACCGCATTACACTTGGCTGCTCTCGCATGCACGCACACACACACACACACACACACACATACGTGCACACACGCACGCACACACCACACTTACACACATGCACGCGATTCTACCGGAAGGCGTCGGCGCAGGAAAAGAAGGAACGACGCTCGCGGCCACGTGTACGGAACGCTCGCAAGAAGCAACACGCATCCTTCCAGCGCCGCGTTTCCGGGCGAACTGATGAGCAGCCACGCTCCGCAGCCGCTCTGCCCCCACTTCCCGTCGCGCCTCGACCCTTTCCCGTCGTCCCGTCTTTCATCCGCCGCCGACAAGCGACGACGACGTCGCGTCGTCGCGCGTCGTGTCCCTAGCTCTTACGGGCGCGTGTAACCCTCGCTGGGCTATACCTGTTCCAGGTGCCATCTTACAAGATTTGAAATAATAAATATACGTTACGTAAGCCCCAATGCGTGAACGAGATAAACTATATCGAGATAAACTAGACAATTATTCGTTGAAATTAGTACACTGACAAGAGAGAAAAAATAGTGGTGGCAACTATAGCTTCGTTCACAGAATTATAATATATAGTTAAGTAAACTACATTATAGTTATCGCAACTAAATTAATGGTTGCTAAGAGAACTAATAAAAAATAATTATAATATTACTATATTATATAATTATTATATTTAATATGCTATATTATATAGAGAAATAAATCCTAAAAAAATAAATTTTTGAAATTGCGTCGAGTAAGTAGCGCTTTTATCGAAGTCCTGTCGTTATTGACAGGTAAATTATCTCTTCCCTTTTCTCGGAACATAGTAATTAAATTCGATATCAATTTAATTACCGTAATATTGAACCATTTAAAATTTATATGGTCGAAATCTGAGAGATCGGTACACCGAGAAAAAAAAAGTTATTAACTAAACTAAATTTTTCAAAATAGTAGAGAGAGATATTTTCACCGTTGCTGTATCAATACAAATTGAACAAGAATGCCTTCTACGGTCGCAGCTAGGTCTTCGTGCTTGTATTGTTTGTGTGATTTTATATACTTTCGTCAAGTTCAATGAACTGCGCGCCGAATTAATTTTCAGTCATAACACAATTCTAAATTGAACAAGATTAAGTAATATCACGTATTATTAAATATTAACCCCTTTCCCCCTTGAAACAGCTGTAAAGAAATTATTGCGAAAAATATCACGTCAGCCAGGGTCAATTCATTAAGTTGAAATTTAGTAAAAAAAATTTAACAACTTTTTTCCCCAGCGTAAAAATTAGTGTATGCATTAAAAATTCGCCTGACCGATGAAATTTTAATTCGTACACTAATTTCTACGCTGAGGGAAAAAAATTGTTAAATTTTTAACGACTAACGAGTAAATCTTTTAGAGCGTCATACGTTACCGTTTACAGTTTTCTCTCGTGAAACTTTTGTACACCTTTTTTTTTTAATTTTCAGAAAAGATAGCATCTTATTAAAATTATTGCACAGGTAAAGAAGGAAATTGTAAAATCCGCCCCTGTCGCTGGTAAACGCATTCTTCCGCTGTCTCACACAAACGCGTTGCTTCGCCGTCTCCTGCAGGCGTATCTTTGTCCCGTCTCTCTCAAACGTCCTTTTACCGTTTCTTGCCAGTAGCGGATTTATATGTTCCGACACCCTTATGTAAAGTATACATGCATTCAAATTATAATCGGGATTTCTCTCGTTCCCATTCCTTTTAATGCTGAAATAATTAATCCATAAGTACTCTTTCCGGATCTCTCTCTCTCCCTCTCTCTCTTTTTATCTCATATCCTTTTTCAAATTTTAATTAAGAAGATGTTCTTTCCTGCTCCCTGTAACGCGGACGATTCTGGGATCTAGATGTAACGAATTTAAACCTAAATACATCACTGTCTCCGGCAGAAACGTCTCGCCGCCATCAGCCATAAGTGCAACCTTTCGTCGTCTCAGAAACTCACCGTGTCGTTGCGTCTCGCAAGTGTGTGCATCATTCATTCCGCCGTCTCTCAAAAGCACAGTGTTTAGGGAGTCTCGTAAACGTATCGTTCCGCTAGCCTGCGGGTTACCGTCCTTTCTTTCATTGTCCCTCCCCACAATCCGTCTCCGATGACAACCGGCGCAGCTCGCACGGAAACGCTCGGAGCTGCATTACGTTTTCTTTTTATCCGCGTGTACGTACACAGAGCTAGTACATTTACGTGATTAATCTTACCCGATTAAAACCACAAAAGGGAACTTAACCTTTTAATCGTCGTAGGTGAGACGATAAGCTGCGATACAGTGTCGCTTCGACTTCGAATTCCTATTTTAAAGCAATCGTTTGAATTATCCCGAGCTAAATAATCATTAGCGACAATTGCAACCTTCATTTTAATTATTACGATGTATTTGCTTTTAAAATTATTCGAGCCATCAATCTCGAAGAAATAAAGAGTGCATGGAATCCCAGAATAAAACGCTTGCAGATACTGCGTTAGAGAACGCGAAACAATCTCGTCATTCGCATCGGGCAGGTATAAGAAGCAAATTGCAGAGGGCGCGAGATTAAGAGAGACGTCCGAAATATTGCGCGCGGAGCTACGGGGTATCCAGGGAAGAAACTTCATTTCGCGGTATTTCCGGGTTTACGCTGGGGAAGGGCACGGCGGAACGAGAGTAACAAGATTCTAGGGTTGCGGAAAACGGCGCGTGGCGCGACGTTATTTCATATGGATTTTGACGTAAACGTTCGTTACACTTAAGCACACCGCGCTGCTCCGCTTGCCGCGTGCAATTCCTGGTGCATGCAATTCCTCCGGAATCCCCCGGATTGAACTTTCCCGTCACGTCCCGTGCCTTTTAGTTTCAAGTCCCTCGTGTCTTCCCGAGCTTCTCGGTTTCCTCGAAGAAGACAACTGCCGGCTGAAACTATTAACCGTCGGAGTGTCCCCGAAAATTCTTCGGTCACGGCGAACGCGAAATGTCCCACGGCGAAATAACACGTCTGGGACGTACAGCGCGCGCCGCGCAATCCACAGAGAATTCGTCATGACTTAACGCGCGATCCGTATCTCGTCAAAGAGAAATCTCGGCGAGCGACGCAAGACAGGCAAAAATAATTCAACCGACTCATTAATGTCCCAGCGGGCACCCCTTTAAGCTATATATAATCTTCCTTCATCTGGAATTAATTCCGCCGCCGCGTTCTCCCGTTCAATTCAAAGACCGCGCGAGACCGAATATTATCTGATAAAATATTTCTTCGTATCCGGTTTACAACTAATAATGTATTAAAATTAATTAATCAACGTCACGAATTGTTATTTTTCAGACGGTAAGTGAATGGCAAAAATTCGAAAGGCATTTCGTGAAGAAAGAGAGACACAGAAACGGCGCACTTGTCAGAAGAAAAATTCAACGGAACAGGTAACTCGTAGGCAGGTAGACAGTTTTCTTTCTCTATTGTCATCGAGAAGGTCGACGAGAGGGGCGACGTGTTTACATTGAACGAGCATTTTGTAGGAGCGGTGAATAAAGTGTCTCGTTTGCTTATTGTTAAATATCGTCGAACACGAAATACACGAATGTTAAATGGTCCTTATCGTTTTCATCTCATTGCGCAGCTTTCGATTTTGTTACATTCGAGATGGCGTCGGCTATCATCTATCTGTCATTAATCCGGCTTTTGTTCCCGCATCACGGGACAAACGCCATCCAGGTCATCAATTGCGAACTCCGACGTCCGCTCGCTCACCGAAATGAAATTACGAACGTTCCCTGCTCGACATGCCGCAAGTTGCTCGGAAATGGCAATCTACGTGAATTAGTCCCACAAAAGGCCAGGTCTTAACTCAAGAAATTAACGTAATAAAAAAAATGTTCAAATTCACCCTCTAGTACGATCGAATGTACTTTTCTTTTAATATAGAAATGTTTATCGTCCCAGTACCTTAATGCGTTTCGAATAGTCGTTTAAATCAATCGACGAAATCTGTTATTTTTCATTAAAACGATTAAATGACAAGTGGAAAAGTAAGTTACGAAATGTAATAGAAAAAGCTACTGTGTCTTTTCCTCTTTTGCATTTATAATATTTATATTTTTCGCGCGTATTTCTTACACATAAAAAAATTTAATATCAAATCGACAATCTTTGTTTCATATATAAGCAAGAATATAAAATCTTCTTGAAAGAATTTGTAATCTTTAACAGACATAATTTGCTTACATCAAGAAAATTTTTCTCTTCATGTAAGCGAATCGTGTCTGTTTAAGATTATAAATTTTTTGAAGAAGATTTATATTCTTGCTTATATATAAAATAACGATTGTTGATTTGATATTATTATTTTTTTTCTGTGTAAGAAATTGGAGAAAATGCAAGGAGATGCGTTATTTCTTTCTCGTATTGCACCGTCATGCCTCGTTAAACGTTGGCCAGTTTTATTGCCGCGAATAGTCGGGAGAGTGATCGGTAGCCCGACATTCGAATAACTTCTTGAGGAAATATTGAAACTCGATGTCTCGGGAGGAGAGCGGGAGAGCAGGCTATTCGCGTGGCGCGCGCGCGCGCGTGTGTGTGTGTGTGCGAGAGGTTTGCTCAGAATTTCAATGAGCACCGTTGGAGATCAACGAGAAGAAACTTCTGGACCATGTGACGACGCGGCAGCCGCGCTGTGAGAATGGTCAGAAGGGCGCACCAACTACCGGGAACACTCGAGGTATGCGAGGCGCAACAAACTTCCGGCGTGTTTCGCTCTCTAGCAGGATCGTTGCCTCGAAAATCCTCCAATTTCGAGGGATGCACGAGTTTTGATTCGGAAAGCGAAATCGAATCTTCAAGTGGATCCGTGCTTCTTTCGCCGCTTCCAAAGGTGACCGCGATATAAAATTTCACTTTGCCGAGTTACCGTCGACGGGAGAAGTTTTAAGAGACATTAGCCCCCGAGGCGCTTCTTATCAAAGTCCGAGGAACAAAGCGGGGACAAGTCCTCGAAAGAGGTTTCCACCCCGGGGAAGGGGGAGAAGGATCTGGATTCATTAAACGTCCGGCGGAGGAAACGTCTAGCGAGCGACTTTAGTATCTTGTAATATAATAAGACGGCCATTGTTTTGTTAATTATTTCCCCGGGTGGTTCAGAAGCCTCTCTATTTCGATGCAAAGCAACGATGCGGCGCGGCGCCGCGGTCTTACCTCATCCGTTAGTCAGATAGCAAGTGAAACTACAAGAGAATATCAAAGTTCACTCATACGTGCGCGCTGCAATGCGCGTGCAACTTTCGAGCGCGCTCGCAAAATTCGCGTAGGAGTGAATTCGCGCGGGTGCGCGCGATAAATGATATATTGAATAATTGCGATGGAATAACTGTCGAACGATATGGCGTCGTTGGTTTTCCGGGTCACGGCGGCAAAGTCGCCCGCATTGTGCGGACTAGGTACGTCAATCTCCCGGGAAATGAGATTCAGCTTCGCGGTATCATTAAATCGACGACGTTCCGCGGGGCGGCTTCCAAGGGGCTCGAGACACAAAGGTGATGTCATCGAGTTTACGAAGCGGTTAACGAGATTTCCCGAAAACAAACACTCGCACGCGGCGCTCGCCACGGCGAGAGAGTACAATGAGCAAATTTAGCGTTGCCGGTCGAATTAACGTCGCCACGATGGCACGCCGTCACGGTGTCCACGATAAATGTCGCGAATGCGACAAAGTTCTAATCGCCCCCCGACAATAAAAGTCAACTTCGAGCCAGGCGCCCCATTCAAGCGACTTCGCGGCATTATTGTGAATTTCAAGCGGTAAGTATTCGCTTCGTTACGGTTTTCAACCGGAGTTCGCTTGATGGCCATCAGTTAAGCTGATGTTTAATAAACGTTTCTACGGCGCGATTGTACACGCTACCTGTGCATTGTTTAATGGTATAGCATTGCGGTCATAAATTTTCATGGCGCAGTTAAAAAGGTCAAAGGTTACTTTTTTTGCTAACAATAAGTACAACTGTGGCGAATGCTACAGTGCTTTTCTCTCCGTCCACTTTTATTTCGTCACACGGGTTAGCTGTATAATCCTGACGTATATTTTACAAAGAAAATTTGGAATGTTGCGCGCATTGTGTGCGCTTCCAACGTGGAACGGAGGCTGCTGCAATAGCGGCTGAGAAAAAATAATTTGTGACATTCGTTGAAATTTACGAATAGTGCAATATGGAATTGAAGTCTCCCGTGCGGATCCGTAAATATTTGTTGTATTGTTTTATCTGTTATTAAGCGAGACTCTCTGTTAATTAAACGACAAACTTTCGGACGACACGGAAAGGAGGAACGGTTCGAGAAGAGGACAGAAAACTTTTAGATGCAGAAATGTGAAATCGTGGAAGATAAACTGAAAAAGAAAACCCGAACGGAGCACGCTGATAAAAGAAGAGTCTTACAAAGTTCTCTCTCATCCACCTTGTTGGCCTAACAACATTGTAATACTCGTTCTTATCTCGCCGACGTGGGAGAGGAAAGATCCTCCTCCTCCTCCTCCTCGTTTTCTTCAGCTTAGCACACCGAATTCTGCCCGGATTACTTTGGGTACGTGAGAACGGGCGCACGAGCGTGCAACTCGCTCAAATCTCAGTACTTTATTACTGAACGCTTACTTCATTTCTAAATACAGTTTAAACGTTGTTTGATTCGTTAAACGTTAAATTGTACGGTCTCTCGTTTTGCCCAAGTAAACAAGTCTCTCTACGAGGAAGCGTGTCAGAGTTCTCCCGCGTTTTCCTCCGTTTACAAATTCTCTGATCCTACATCTCGCACACCCTTTATGGGCTCGATTTAAAATATATCTCTATTTGATATTTTTATACGTATTTATGTATCAACGTACAAAGATCAAATACGAGTATAAACCCGATAAACTGCGAATTACAGACATATCGTCTCAAAGAAGAAAGCTTCAAACAAACTAAAAGCAAAGACCCTAAGTTTCCCCCGTACTTTCACGCTGTATCCGAATCCCTTCGCAAAGTTCTTCTTTTGAATTATTTTTTTTTTTTTTTATTTCAATTTCCCGAGTCGGTCCGATACCGGTATTTATTTGCGGAAATTCGGGAAGCTTACCAAGCGCGACGAAGCGCAGGATGAAGGGCAAACGAGATTCACAATTTCCCTCCGAATTCCGGGAGGGGAAGAAAAGAAGGAGGGCGGTTAGAAGCGCCGGAAGGCCGGATCGTCGCGTCCTGGGAGTCTCCCGCGATGCAGGCACACAGAAGAACCGCACGGAAAAGTTCTCCCGGTCGGAGAGAACTACTTCGTTCTCAGAATTTCTCCGAACGCGCGAGGTCGGCGAACGTAACTTTTCCCTACGTGCGCGCGTATCGCGAACGGCTCGCGAAAAAAGGAAGGATTTATTCCCGCGATCTGACGGCGGAATCGCTCGCGCGGGGGTCGCACGAGGATGCGGAAGGAACGGATCTCGAGATATTGTTCATCAATAATTTATGGCGCCGTTGTAGCCGAAGTAGCGATCTGTGCACAAACCGAAATACGCGACGCGAACGCGGAAATAGAAAAATATTTCATCCGGCGGAATAAATAAAGGGAATCGCAACAGTGAATGAGCAATGAATTCTGGGAAAAATACATGTTTCGAACGTTTTTGTGCGTCGCGACGGCCTAATGTCAACTCTCGATGCGGTGGTCAGGGATATTTTATTGCAATCATCTTGATTCATATTTAGGAGGAATTCATGTTCTAAATTTAGGACGTGGTAATACAAATACGATCTCCTTTCGATCGGCTATCTGCACGAAGAGAATTTTCCCAATTTCCAAAATTCACCCTCAAATTATGGTAATCGTGAAACACTATGGACTTCTAAGAATTTTATTGTAATTTTACTAAAAATTCAATATAATTTAATCAAACTATTTTATAATATAAATTTGCTGTATAACAAAGTTTATTCAATTTTATTAAAAATATAATAAAATTCTTCGAAGTTTGTCACGGTGTTGTCTCATAACTAGCGTGTGATTCCGAGGATGGATTCTAGAAAGAGGAAACTCTGTCTGCATATAACATTCCAGTTTTGTTATCCGCGAATCCACGCATTACGTTACTTGTACAAGTGACGCAGGTGGGAACGTAATAAATGTGCATAGCGTCTCGCATCGGGAGATGTCCATCACCGGCGGGCGCTGCGCTGTCGCAAATTCGCGGTCTGCATTCATGGACGTATCCGGCTGGCCGAGCTTCAGTTTTTGATTTTTTTTTTATTTTTTGAAGCGATTACCGATCGATCCGCGAATATATACCTACGATTTCTGTGGCGGCCTGCAGTCGAACGTCGATACAGGCAAGCTGCATGTCAAGCACGGACAAGACACGCATCCAGCCAGTCAGGATCGGAAACCGTGAACAAATCGCATTGGAACATAACGCGAGAAAAATATCGTGGCGCAATTTTTCCCGAAACCCAGGCACTTCGACGTACATTTTCTCGTTCGATTTCCAGGAGAAGGTGCACTTGAAAGTGACTAAAATATCTATTACCTTCTTATTTATATGTAAAAAAATGTACGTAGATTGCTTCTTACACATTTGGAAATATAAAATATTTGAATATGTCTAAATATCTAAAAAAAAAGAAGCTGAGTTCAAAAAAACTGAGTTCTCCGGTGGTTTGACTAGAATGATTAATAATTGAAGATGAATAATAATTTAATTTAAATTTTGATTTGATTTATCACCTTGTAGCTCTCACCTTTGTAGTTATCACCTTTATACTCTTTATTTGAAAGTTGATTAGTTAAACAAAAAGAACGTTACAAAAAAAAACTTTTTTCAAGCAACAATTGAGATTCAGAGAAAACCTGTTTAAAAAAGTATCGATTAAAAAATAACCAATTATATAAAAATAAAAAAAAAGATAAATCAAATGTATTGACCCAATCTCATTGACCCAATGAGAAAAAAACAAAGATAATTTTATTTTGTGATTTCGCAACAGTACCCTTTTCCTTACGCTTCCTAAAAGCTTGGTAAAATCCGAAAGCGAGCGAGTTATCACAACGTAACTCGCGTGGGCAGCCGAGGTGAACGTTTGCACACGGGATATGCGATAGGCGCGGATCCGGGGCGACAGTTTTCGAGTACATCACCCGGTACGTTACGCGACTAATGCCGTGATAAAGGGGTGTCCGAGTGATGAAGAGAAAAGTAGAATGGAACGGAGACACGGCAGACAGCGCAAGAGGAGGCTATGGCAAAGAGTGAAGAGTAGAAAATCCGCTTTTGCTACACGAGCACGTAACGTTTCGAGAATAATTATATTTATATGGAACAATTATGAGGTGGAACACATACGGCCGGTGACGTCCGGGTTGAGAACTTTTGAAGACGCAAGATCGAGATTTATGATAATTTCATGGCCCCAGAGCGTCGTACTTATTAATATTGCAGATGACGTGATGCGCTTACACAAATAATCCCACATTCTAATTGGAGCGCTAATAATCTAAACACGGGGGAGATATCTCTCTCTCTCTCTCCGCCTCTCCGTCCGTTGCTAGACTGAAGGAAGCTAAGGGATCAAATTAATTCCCTCAACGTTACGGTAGCATTCAAGATTCATAATAGTACTTATAATGCTCGTGGATAACGATTATCTCTGCGCGTAGCGTGTACAGCGGCGCGTTTCAATTTATATTCATGCTTAATGTTCGGGACGTCATAAAAAAATGTAGGAGACGCAATGAAAGGGTCGTCGAAAAACTGACACCGAGTAGCGGGCATAACTCGTGAATCGGCCCTTCTTAATCCGCGCGACCTCGCAGCTCGTCGCCAACTTTTACGACGCTTTTAACGGCCCGCCAGCTTGCGAGCGTTTTATCGTAAGACAAGAAAAAGCTTCGATGCAAATGACAGACGTTAAGTGAGGAAACTGTTTTCCTCTATCAATTAATGCCGTTGAATTTTTTTTATCCCATTATCGAACGACATAAAAAATGCGTCATAAAGGAGTCGCCCGGGGAGAAATTGAATTGTGAACTGGACGGCCGACAATAAAATAGATATGTACTTAACTGACATCTGTAAGATACTCAGAATTTAAGTGAAAGTGTTGATATACGAAAAGGAAACATCAAAATACCAATAGAGTCTTCCACTAACAGTGAGAGTACTAGCCGGAACAAGGGATCTCGAGTTCAAATCCACCAAAGCCCCAATTTTTCCATCGTATACCGGATTCCTACCAGCTTTCCTAATAGCAGTATCTTACAGAAAATCTACATCAGCAGCCAATGAATATGAAGCAGTAATGAGAGTATCTTACAGATTTTCAGACAATATCTTACAGTAATTTCTTGACATAAATGTTTACGTTACCTCTATCCAGTTAGCATCTCCACCATAGAAAATGTACACAAGATATTTATCAAAATTAAGTGCTAATTAGATGCTAATTTGGTGTTCTATTTCTGATTTTAATGCTCAAACAGTTTAGCAGTTTACGTTCATACATTCATGTGGATCTTGTATTATTAAGTTTGTTTAATACAAATTTGTATTTGATATACTGCGGCTTTCCAGCACTATGAAGTGGCCTTTTCGACAATCGTATCAGGCGATATGCTTACAACATAGCCATTCCATAGTGCTGGAACAAGGGATCTGAGGAAATAATTAAGAAGAACCAAAGAGCATTGAACAAAGCAATGTGGGATTTGAATTAGAAAAGAGTGAAAATGGGAACAGCAGGAGAAAAAAATCATATGTAGTCTGATAGAAAGAAACTCGCGAAAGATGGACAAATGGTAATCTACAACACTTCCGTTCGATATTGCACATTTATTTTATGTTACCTTTGTACGATTCTTAGAAAAAGGCATATTCAAAAATTGTTGATATGCGAGCGGAAAACATGAGGGAAACAATGGAGTCGTGATCTAGTAGGAAGAAAACTAGTTGGAACGAGGGATCCCGAGTTCAAAGCTAGCCAGCTCTTTTATTTTTCAGTTGCCTACTGATTTTTCCATTGCGACATTAAAGAGATTCTTACACAATGGAGCCCTTTATCCAGATAAGAATCCATGGCTCTTTACTTTTGCCTCCCGACGAATATGAAGCAGTAACGAGAGTGTCTACAGATTTCCAGAGAATATCTCACACATCTGTCACTCTCCAGCGTGTTATTTTTGAACGTGTAGCGAAAGCAACGAGACCACGTCTCGACGAAACTTAGCGTTGTAAACTCGTACCTAAGCGCACGACTATTGTGGCAAGAAGTTTCACGTCGATTCGGTGAAACTGTCTGCGAAAGACAATTTGTATCTGCCTGGGCGTCCGTGCGACACAAAAATATTTCAAACTGCCTACTTCAAATTTTCTCTTTCCTCCGGAAAGAGAAGTACGTACTTTTTCATTTAATTTTTTCTTTTTTTAGAAAATGTGGCGCTCGATTTTAAACATGTATTTTTAACACTATTTTAAATAATTCTTCGTGAAATTTGCTTTCTTATATGAAGACATTGTTCATAAACTTCGTTTATTTTAAACATCTTTAAACAGTTTTCTCCTCTAAGTCTACTCTTCAGAGCCATTTATCTTGTTGATATTTGAACAGTTTATCATGTTCAAATCTTTTACTCCAAACACGAGATACACGTAACAGTATGATTATTAAGAGACGCCACCCTGTCATAAAACGAACGCCGTAAAACGAAGACATCACGTGTCTTCGGGTGCATCAACATCTTCTCCGTATACCGTGCACTTAGACTGCAAAATAGTACATCGCGAACTACTCAACTTTCGCGAGATTATTTTCAGGATGTAAAATGCGCGTTTTCTATCTCCCTATCAGTAACACACGCGTTACATCGCATACGATACGCGAATGCGTATGCGAATTGCACAGCTGCGTTCGGACATGACGACTATACCGGAGGGAGGAAGTCTCGCGGGCGTGTGTACAGAGCAGATCGCATCATATTCCATTCGCGCTCACGCTCGTGGAGATCCTAGAGAGAGCTATTGACTGCTATTGACCGCATCTCAGACAGGGGGTAGATTTCTTTCCTCGTCTTCGTCCCGCGTAGGAAGGATTCGCTTCTCACGGTCGGCGTATAATTCGATATCGCGATCAAGAGATCAGCACAGATTTCTCGCATTTTCGGCGGGCGTCTTCGGTTCGCTGACATGGAAATCGAAGCTTCCACTCGCGCGCGTCGAGCATATAGGAATTCTACATGTACACGAATAAATGCATTGTAATCCAAAACGCACCTCCATCCGTCGTGATCTTGTCACCGTGCACGCGCGCGCGCGCGCGTTTTGCCATTCACGAGTCGCATCATTTCCCGAGAAGAAACGAAACCTCGACAATACCTACCTCATGAAGAAAAACTGCGCCAATTATAATTACCTCCGAACTCAAATTCCCGAGAGATCTCAACGCAAAAGTAGGTCTCCCAATGATTTATTAAGGATACCTTGTATGTGTGAAGCTGGCATATCATTTTGTGGAAACTCACTAAACATTGACAGTTCTGGGTTTATTTTCAATAGTTCTACAGTTCTTGATAGATAAAACAAATAGTTTTGGCTTTTAATACCTCAGCTCGCTACAACGTGAAGCTTCAAAGACAAGTCTATGACGGTTTATCTAAAGAATTTATTAAAATAAGTGCATCACAGTAATTCTTAATCGTATTTCGATATCAATTCTTTCTTATTGCCAAAGTAATCAATTCGATTACACCGAATTGCAGAAACGTCCTTTATCCCAAAAAGGACTTGCACTTTTCTTGTATTTCTTACACGGAAAGAACAATTTTGTTGGAATACAAATCCGAAAATAATTTATGTTAAACCACTAAAAATATTCATGTTGGACGTTTGGTTGGTTATTAAGAATGTCAATTTTTTGTAGCAGTATCATCAATATCATCATGTTTGAATGTCTTACATAATTATTTTGATAGTTCAATATAAAATTATTTTCTTATCTGTATCTAGTTAAATTTTTAGATATTACAATAAAATTGTTCTTTCCGTGTACAATTACCATAAGTTGTTTATAGCGTCACGCACAGATTGCGATAATAAATTCTTAAATTTAATGAAACAAACGTCAAGAGATTTAAAGGGCAAATATCTTTTTCCAAAATTTGATAATTTTTCCAAGTAAAAAATATTTTATTACCTCCACAAATTTTATAATATACTACAAATGTATTGTATTATAATATAACATGTAACTTAATATAACACAATATAGTATTATATTAATATAATATGGTATGAAATAAGTACATTATATATTACTTAGTTTTTTGTGCATAAACTATAAAATAATAATGTAAATCTATTGTTTCTGCTTTATTATGTTGTTCATTACCATGATTAACTTTGTTATGATATTCACGTACAAAGTCATCCATGAATTCTTTCTTTTCAATAGGTGGCATCGCATCCAAAAAGGTAAACATAGCAAATATAGAAGCTGTAAAAATAGTTAATGTAAATATATCTATGTTAACGTTAATAATCAATGTAAAATATAAAATATTGTAAAGTTATAAATAAAATAAAATAAGATGGAAAACTTATGCAAAATATAATAATGTCACACCTGAAATTTAAACTTTATGTATCAGGTAAACATAACTTACATAAAAATGCGTTTGTATTTATGTTGGAAAAATCTTGCGCCTGAATTTCACAATGTTTAATATTAAACCCGATACTTTCAAGTAAGACTGTAAGTTCTTCACAGGGTCTGGCTGAATCGGAAAATGGAAATCCAAATTTCCTCTATAAATGTAAGAGCAATAATTAACATTTTTATCTAAAAAGATGGCGCGAAAAGACACAATATTAAATAATATTGACTTGCAGGTAAGGTGCAAAACGAATATCCTGCGTCATTTTCTTAATGACGTCTATCGTAGCATGAGATACTCCAAAAAATACAAGGATAGTTCCACCAGGTTGAAGCATGCAATACATATTTTGAAATATTCTCCTATTGTATAAAGAAGAAAAGTATTATTAATTTATGCATTTATTATTTTCGCGAGCAATAAGAAAATTAAAATACAAATTATTGTGGCAATCGCTTCGCCACATACCCAACTGACAAAAGCAAAAATTAACGAGCACAGAAAGAAAACAAAAAGATGTATTTAGAGTCAAGCATTTTAGATAAACATATACGTTTCATAGCAGAATTATATATACAGATAATAATAATATTAACTATGCCTACTTAAGTTTCTATTTACTGTATATATAATTCTACTATGAAACGTATATGTTTATCTAAAATGCTCAACTCTAAATACATCTTTTTGTTTTCTTCCTGTGCTCGTTAATTTTTGTTTTTGTCAGTTAGGTACGTGGCGAAGCAATTGCCACATTATAATAAAATATTTTATACTAGTTGGCATTAATAAAATATCAACTAGTATAACATAATATGATTATTACATTTGAATTGTATTCAATAAAATTGTAATTTTAAAACAATTTAATTTACGCTTGTTTAAGAACTTTTTTCACCTAGCGTCATTGCACCAGTGCAAGGTGTGAAATGAAAAGATGTGATCAAACTTAGAAAGATATTTTTCAGGTAAACTTTCAATTTCAATATCCAATATTTCGAATTCGAGACGTTCGTTATCACCGTATGTTTTTTGCGCATATTTAACCATGGCCGTAGAAATATCTGTACCTGCGTAAATTATAAGATCATTAAATTAAAAAATAATTTACATCTTGTGACATTCGATAAAATTATTACTTCTTACCAATTATTACAGCTTTTGGATCAAGACTTGGTAAAAGAATACTTGTTGTTATGTCTCCAGGGCCGCAACCAACATCCATACATTTTCCACATATATTTTTTAGCTCTTCACCAAACAAGTTTATTATATTTCGTACATTGTCTTTTTGCACTTCGTTAAGAGAAGTGTGCTTTGCTGGATTCATCTTTGACAATGCCGTTAATATATTATGTTTTATTATTATGTATAAAACTATTCAAACGTTGAAATAATTATTTTACCTCTATAATTTGGGATAAAATAAATAATAATATTTAATAAGAATGGTGACATTAGTAAATTATGTTTAACTGATTATGTTTGATGAAGAAAAAAAAACGTTTCAGATACCTGTAACTCTTATAATTAATTTCTCTATAAATGCCAATTAGTTCACAAACTCAATATGCAAAAACTGAACGTATTGTTTAATGTACCCTAGTGCGTTTAATTGATTTGTTGTGAGTTTTTACGCGCTTGGTGTCAGACTGTAATTTATTGTAGAACCGATTCATAATGTCCAGCAAACTTAGCTATATAAGCAATTAAATTAGAGTAACTTCGTAAAAGAATAAACGCAAAACGTTTGTTAGATAAACCAGTACTATTGACTTGGATTACTCGCGCCCAACTGACAATGAGATTAATTTCTGCTAATCATCGAACATTTACATCATTAGTACAACTTTTACAGAACAAAGTTACATTTGCGTATAATGCAATTGATTAATCGATGAATTAAAGAACTTATCACATTTACACATATGTTTACGCACTTGTTTCCACGTCTTTTACACTCTATATTTCTTTACAAAAAACTAACTAACATAAACATTGTTTTCAATGCCAACATATTTGAAACTACACAATCTAAGAAAAAATAATCATCTATTTTGAAAAAAGGCTTGTATAATGCATGTTGCACAATGTAACAGTTTTTCTGCAACAGCCGAATATGTATCTACTGATATTTCATTTTTTTTCTCATTTATTTGTCAATAGTGCAAAATTTCAGTTCCATAGAAAAAATCATGATGCATGTATATATTACTGTGCATAATTATTGTACAATTTACTATTTATGTAATATTGCTTTATATCAGAGATTTTTTCCAAAAAGAAGTTTTATAGTGTAGAGGAGAGTTGCTGAATGCGTACCGGTCGCCTGAATAGTATCTCGTTACTATTTTAGTTTTTTTACTTGATATTTAATGACAAAGCAACATTTAATGACAAAAATATAAAATAAACGAGAATCGAACAGTATTGTGCGGCTAGAGTACGTTATAGGGAAAGGCCTGAGTCTGATCCTCGGCTGGCGTACGGCTAGTGCACGAGTCGAGCCTAAGCTCGAGGACGCCTGGATAGCGAGAACCGAGGAGTCGAAAGGAGATTTGAAAGGAAGGAGTCTGTTTGAATCACAAAATATAAATATTTGATTACTTACAATTGCTCCGATTTCTTCTTGGTTATAGCTCTTGATGCAGGTTTGCGGCGTCGATTATAGTAATATTGTGATATTCGTATGTATATTGCTAATGGCGATGTTTGATGCTTCGATGCTTCGTCGTATGTTGACAGTATTGCTTCTCAATATACTCTCCGCCGGTTGGGTGTCGAGCGAGTGTTTTTATATCCAGCGACTGCGCGAAATCGCGGCTTGGCGTAATTACTATTATCACAAAGTAAGCATTTTTGCAATACTTTGAATAGTTACTTTTACAACGCCAGAAAGGAACCTAATCTCTGATAACGCATATTTTACAAGTGTTCCACTTATCGCTTTCTTTCTTTTCGTATCTATCAGCGCAAAGTTTTGTAGTTTAAAATTTTTTAATTTTAATAAAACTTTCTTATTTCTGTTTCCTCTTTAATCTTTGAGGTTAAATGTTATATATTCCATTGAAACTTTTCTAAATTAAATATTACATCCACTTAGGTTAGAACAGAAAGGAATTTCAATGGAAACACACAGTTGCTATCTCTTGAATTTCATTTAGAAAGGAATTAAAGATACTACCACTTGGATTTTATTAAAAAAATAAACACTGTCACCTGCACTTTATTTGTTAAAAGTAATACAGCAGTTATTTCAAAGAGCAATATATTCTTTTTATAATTAGCACAATTTAAAGATTTCATACTTTTTTTTGAAAAAATACATTTAGGTTAGATTAAATTTAGAATATATATTTTTAAGTAACTCGTTAAATACACTTGAGTTAGAATAGGAAGATTTTCAATGAGAATACAGAGACAGAACTACTTAGGTTTTGTATAGGAATTAAAGAGTACCGCATGGGTAAGAACAGAAAATTTTTTCAATGATGATACAAAGATAGTACCACTTGGTTTTTGTAAAAAAAAAAATAAATAAACATTTAAGAGATACATCCACTTGGCGCCTTTTTTACCTTTTTTTTAAACCTTGTTTTATTACGCGATTCTTAAATGTATTTAAGATCAAAAACTGTACTTTTCTTTGACCATTGCATTGAACATGTATATGTACACATTAATCCTTATATCAATATTACGAAAAAAATGATTCCAAGTTGTGATTTCGCGAAGGCATTCTTTTATTGACGTTTGACAAGCAATTCAAGAAAAAAGAACCAGGTGACATGGAATTAGTGCTTGGCGACAATCGTGGCAATCAGATTGTTCTGTCTTATAGAACGTGGAGAGAGTAAAATATAAATAATAATATTGAAAATAGACAAAATATAATTTTCGTGGTATCAAATTATATTCAAACGTGTCTAAATTGAATTTTACCATTCTGTGGTCTCATCTGTCAGCGCTTGCAAGATTTGCGTTTTTGAATACGTGAATGATCTCATCACAAAATATGTAATTTCCTTATTTGATTGTCGATACGGGAATTACAAAATAAAAAGAACTTTAAAAACGTTACCGCATTAGTCGCTCAGTGAACAACTCACGAAAATACGAGGAGAAAAATGGCAAACTATTACGTTCCGATACAGACCGAAGCATGCGAGAAATCGTAAGTATCTATACATTTTTTTAAATACTTTTTTCATATTTTTGTTTCTACAGATTGTTCTTTTTTCATATTTTTGTTTCTATCAGATTGTTCTGCCTCATAGAACATAGAGATTATTGGTTGAGAAACGCATGGACATCGAGGGACTTATACAGTCAAAAAAGCTGCATCATCGATTTATGAACTGATTGTGGAACTCGTTAAACTGCGCGAAGAAAATATTGTAAAATTAACATCACACAATGCTTATATTTACATGAAGCCGACAATGTATTATTTATATTTGCACTTAAATATTGCGCCGAGCACGTATATTTCACACTATATCAGAATAATGTTACTAAAAAATATAAACATTTTGTAACTCTTTTACATCAGAATTATAATCCGCCTAGCTATACTACTCTTCTTAAATAATAAAACTCTGCGTAAATAATAAAACATACAAAGTCTGAGTAATTTTCAACAAGTTTAGTAATTGCTCTTATCATTTTTATCTTATAGCTTATTTTTGAGGACATAATTATCTTTTGTTATTTTATCGTTAGCAAATTTTTTCATATTATTTGGTTATAAAATAAAACCATAAATTTCTAGATCATAGTTTATCTAACTGACTTGAAAAATGACGGTAGCATTAAACGAACAATATTGTGGCATGTAGGCATGCAATTCGGTCGTGACATTTTCCATCTCTCTAGTGTGATACATTATATCAGTGAGAGGACACTCAAGAAACTTGCATTATCGATCAAGTATTTCATGGATGATTTAAAAGTCAGATACATTTTGCGCAATATATTTTCATTCATGTGAAGTTTTGTGCTTAGCCTGTTTTACTTTGATTAAATTATACAACACAAGGAAAAATTGCCGAATACGTATCCGTTCTTAATATTTCTTTTTGTTTTTTTTTTTATTTGACAAGTCGTCAAGTTATGTGGAGAAAAGAAATTATTTCTTAATTAACGCTAATTTATTTGATACGCAAATAAACATCGAAAATTATAACTTAATATTTCACCCATTATAATCGCATAGTTTATATTTAATTTTTCAACAATAAGAAATTAATTTATAATAATCTATTTATTAATTTAATATAATTATGGGTCTTTTAATCATTAATATTTACTTTTAACTATTTTCAATAATTTATCTCGAAAAAGAGGATCAAAATAATAAATAACAATGAAAAGATAAGGACATTAAAATATGGTAAATTAACTTGAATTAATTTTTGCAATTGAAAAATTGTTTGCAATTATCAGTTTTAGATTAATATCATTCATTGTTATAAAATTTGTGATAGTAAAACTTAAGGAAACTTGACAAAGAATATAAAAATATTATTTTAATTTTTATGATAATTGCAAATGTGTATGTACAATAAATGTAAAATATTCTACAACAAACCTTTTTTATGAAAATATAAATCTTTAATATAAAATTGCATTATTGCATTATTATCAGTTACGTAAAGTGATCCACAATTAACATCAATTATACCTGATTTTTTTAAGTGTTAGCAACGTATTCTGAATTTTTATCTATGTTATAGCCTAGCAATAACACGATGCATGATAATCGGAATTAGATTACCATGACCCAGAAAGATAAATCATTGTAAAGCATTTTCGTAATACCCGAAAATCCGAGAACCTAACGAACGAACCATTGCGCCTAAACGTATTGCGAAACCGTTAACTTCGCGGAAGTGCCAATTACGTCAAACAGCACGTCAATTACGCTTCGCGCAATCACTATACATATAAAAACCGTCGCTTGACACTGAAGTCGCGGAGAGCACATCGAGAAGCAATACTATCAACATACAACAAAGCATCGAAGCATTGAACATCGCCTTTAACAATACACATACGAATACCGCAATACTACTATACTCGTCGCCGCAAGCCTACATCAAGAGCTATAACTAAGAAGAAATCGAAGCAATTGTAAGCAACCAAATATATATGTTTTGTGATTCAATCAGAATCCGTCTTCTCGAGTCTCCTCTCGGATCTTCGGTCCTCGCTATTTAGGCGTCCTCAAGCTTACTCAACTCGTGCACTAGCTGTACGCCAGTCGAGCATCACGCCTTTCCCTATAACGTACGCTAGCCGCACAATACTATTCAATTCTTGTTTATTCTTTTATATTTTTGTCATTAAATGTTGCTTATATCAAGTAAAAATGTAAAATACTAACGAGATACTATTTGGGCGTCCGGTACGCATTCAATAACTCTCCTCTACAGTATAAAAGCTTTTTTTGGAAAAAAATCTCTGATATAAAGCAATATTATATAAATAGCAAATTGTTCAATAATTATGCACAGTAATATATGCATGCATCATGATTTTTTTCTACGGAACTTGAATTTTGCACTATTGACATATAAATGAGAGAGAAATAAAATAAATATCAGTAGATACATATTCGGCTGTTGCAGAAAAACTGTTACATTGTGCAACATGAATTATACAAATCTTTTTTTCAGAACAGATAATAATTATTTCTTCTTAAATGACGTAAATGTTCGATGATTAGCACAAATTAATTAATCTCTCAGTTGGGCGCGAACAGTCCAAGTGGATAGTACTAATTTATCTATTAACAAAAGTCTCGTATTCTACGACGACAGGTGAAAAAGGTTCTTAAACAAGCGTAAATTAAATTGTTTTAGAATTAAAATTTTATTAAATACAATTAAAATATAATAATCATATTACGTATAAATATTTTATACTAATTGATATTTTATTAATATCAACTAGTATATAATATTTTATTATAATGTAACGATTGCTTCACTACGTATCCAACTGACAAAAGCGAAAATTAACGAGTACGTGGAAAAAAAGAGAGAGATGTATTTAGAGTTGAGCATTTTATTATAGATAAACGTATACGTTACACAGCAGAATTATATATACAGTAAATAGAAACTTAAGATTATAATATTATTTGTGTCTTAAGTTTCTATTTACTGTTTATATAATTCTGCTATGTAAACTGCCTAACGTATACGTTTATTTAAAATGCTCGACTCTAAATACGTCTCTTTGTTTTTTCCTGTGATTGTTAATTTTCGCTTTTGTCAGTTGGGTATGTGGCGAAGCAATCGCCATATAATAATTTGTATTTTAATTTCCTTATTGCTGAAAATAATAAATGCATAAATTAATAATACTTTTCTTCTTTATACAATAAAATAATATTTAAAAATATATATCGCATGCTTCAACCTGGTGGAACTATTCTTGTATTTTTTGAAGCCCCTCATGCTACGTTAGACGTCATTAAGAAAATGACGCAGGACATTCGTTTTGCACCTTACCTTCAAGTCAATATTATTTAATATTGTGTCTTTTCGCGCCATCTTTTTAGATAAAAATGTTAATTATTGCTCTTACATTTATAGAGGAAATTTAGATTTCCATTTTCCGATTCAGCCAGACTCTGTGAAGAGTTTACAGTCTTACTTGAAAGTATCGGGTTTAATATTAAACATTGTGAAATTCAGGCGCAAGATTTTTCCAACATAAATACAAACGCATTTTTATGTAAGTTATGTTTGCCGGATCCACAAAATTTAAATTAATTATAAGAATTACAGATACCCGAAACATATTTTTTTTCAAAACGTTTTTTCTTTCTTCATCAACCATAATCAGTTAAACATTCCTCGCCGCCATCTCGGACGCACGAGACTTTAACAAGGTACGGTTGCACGCAAAGCAAACACATAAACGGACCGAGGTCGAAACATTGTAAGGCATTTACGTATCGTTACGAACATCCATTTTCTTCACTCCGCGAAACGTCAGGCGAGGCAACTTGGGAGGACGAAGAAAACAAAGTTTACGGACAGCTGTAACAACCGAAGAGATTTTGCTCGTTTCGACTCAAGGACGCGGCTAAGGGATCCTTTAGACGTAGCCTGCTACGACTTGCAGATTTCTTGGCGGCGTTCCACAGCCGTATATTAGCATGGGATTAGACGGGACGATTAGTGCGCTCGGCGTTTCGGCAGTTTCGACCCTCGACTCCGTGCCGTGCTATTTCCCGATCGGCAGTGATTAGACGGCGCTGTTTCCTCGAGCTTCGAGTATGCGTGACGGCTCCCGAACCCCTCATCCGTAATCCAAAATCGTGGATCACGTTATCGCGTAATAACATGGCTGAGTTCCTACCGCGAATCATGCAAATACGTAGATTCAAAGTCGCGCATAAAATCGCAGCTTAAAAATTCATATAAAGTGGACCGATAAAGTAGACCGCAGGATCATTTATCTGTTATTTATTCGACATTAAGAATGTTTTGACTATACAATACGAGTTAAAGGTTGTCGAAATTTAAAAACTGAAGGCTTCTCTGGGTTTATTTCTTTTTCCTAATCAACAACAAAAAATTTGATTTTTATTAAGCAAAAATTACTAAATTTTGATGCAGTTTTAAATAAATAACTTTAAAACAAGAAAGTGGATCTAAATGAATTTTTGCACAAATATTTATTAATATATACAAAAATTTTGATTTAATTGACAATGATACTTTCCCATCAAATTGGCAAATAAATACTGCAAAACACGATTTTATGTAAAGATTAAAGAGTAAACAAAAAATAACTTAAACCAATAAAATAAATGAATTGTGCTCAAACTTTACACAGATACTCAAACGTAATACTAGAATACTCTATCAAATTCTTATATTTTTCGTAATGTTTTAGCAATATGATCCGTAAGTACATCCTAGATCTCTCCCAAGTTTTCAATTATCTGAATCGGAAGTAAACAACAGCGGCATCGATATCTCTGAACGTCACGAGTAGCTCGGGGAGTCGATCATGAAACTTTTTCCCTAGGGCGGAAACGTGAAAAGTGAAAATCTTTACCATTGAAGTTAATGGAGAAATTTTTCATTTTTCACGTTTCCGCCTTAGGAAAAAAGTTCCATGATCGACCCCCTGAAGTGAAAAAACTAAAGCGCGACGGCGAGGCTTGCGCCTCATCTGCAGCATCCTGCGTCGCGTCGCACCGCGCCGCGGTTGCAGAGTAGTATAATCTTCGCGACGTGGCAGACGAAGCGATTAAAGTTTCGAGTGGCATTCATAAATGACGTCTCGGGACGCTCCGAAACTCTCGCGGAATCCCACCAGGAGATCCGCGCCGCGTCTTCCGCCCGGAAGAACCGCGAGTTCCGCGCGAGTCGGCATGCGACGCACGATTGTTTCGACTTCGCCGCAACATTGCCGAACTTTAGTCACGCTGCCTGTGCGACGGGATTGGCAGCGCTGTGATATAGGCCCGCGTGCCGGGCATTCCACGTGTTGACGTGTCTTCCGTATTATTACGAGAACCGATCGTTCGTGCGATACACACAATCACCGAAGCAAATTCGCGAAAAGCTCTGTGAACAATGAATTTAACACAGCGCGAGAAAATTTGTTATGGAATGCAACAGAAATAAATGTAAGCAAATTTTTGAAGAATGTATACAGAACATTTCTCATGTATACAACATTTAAGAAAATTATGACAAAAATCACAGATTGCTTTCTATTGCATTTGAAAGTAGTAGAAAAAATTTGATTTTCGGCGATTTTCTATCTGGTTAAAAAGTTATTTCTATGAGAAGTAGACATGTGCTCTAATAAAAATATAATTAATAATGAAATAAGAAATAATAGACTAAGAAGAAAATTTTGAATTTTTTTATTCAAGCACTTTAAACATTCAAGATGATTTATGTAAAGTTTCATTCTCTGCGATGTAGAGATCAGTTCTGTAAAATAAAATGTATTTATTTATAAATTAATTAAACGGACACAACTACAATGAAACTTTATCTATAAATCATCTTGAATACTTAAAGTACTTACAGAAAAAATTTTAAATTTTTTCTAATGTTCTAAAAAAATAATTTAATTTTTAATAACAAGTAGAGCAAATAAAGATATGTTATTAAATAAAAATATAATCTTAAATTTATTTGATATAAATTGTCTAACATATAAATTTAAGATTTAAGTTATCTCAAAATTTACTTGATTAAGTAGTTTTGAGATTTCTCGTACATTTCGTCAAAGATTTCCAAAAATTTTTTGAAAATAATCGAATAAGCAATTTGACTAATCGTACGTTTGTCGTTATATCGGAATATATCGTATCTTCAAGCAACGTGAAAAGTTAATAGAAATGTCTACAGAAAAGATGAACGTGCATCTTTGAAAGTAGATGTATGAGCATATACATATACATATATAGCAAAACTTTTTTTAAACGAGTACGTTTGCGAGGAAAAGACTCGTAAAAACAAGAATCGATTTTCGATTCTTATACAAATTGAATGCGCAAAGAAACAGGGGAGGAGAACGTTTACCGTACTTTCCGCCGGCAGGTGGAACTCCGCACCATTTGATATCGACTTGTTTGCGGCGAACGTCCTGCAATTGCAAAACTTTACAATCGCGTAATGTGCAATTCACGAGTTGCAAGTCAATTGACGAATTCCCACCTCGAGACGGCCCGGAGCGATTGACCAAATTTAATCAGCAACCTGAAGAGGGAGAGAACGGACGCCGAGATCGCCGGAAATGAATAAATATCCGGCCGGAGGCACTTATGCCTCCTACGGTCTGTCTCGACGTTTTCCATCTTTTCCGTTTATTCCATCTGATAGGATAGGTATAAGCACCGTGCGTATTGATGTGCAACGCAACGGAAAATTACGTGTCGTATCTGGGATCGGTTATTATTTTGGAGCACGTTCTTTATGCCGCGATCGGTTTATTCGCGAGCAAGAATTTTCTGCTAAGACAATTCCCAGGTATAGCGTATCTTTTCACATTCAAATAACGATATTACAAATTCCTCGCAGCTGCACAACACCGTAACTGGATAACTGTACTATTTCTTTTTTATTTTTAGTTTTATTTCGAAAATTGTCTTTCTCTTTATTTTTAGAGCGCCAACATTTTAATCGTTATTCCAAACTGAATATAAAATTCAAAGGGGCAAAGAGTTTATTTGAGATTAAAATATATTGTATGTTAATAATATTAATACATTAAAAATATTAATATATTTAATATGCATAATTTATAGTATATATTATATATAATAATAGTAAATATTAAAATAATAATATATAAATAATATGTAAAAGCGCAAGCGTTATCTTATTACTGCCAGTTCTTCACGCACGAACCAGAATATTAATATTCGAAGATAAACAAATCAAGGGTAAACAAATCGAGGATAAACAAAGTAATGCGTGTAGTACATTTTACGATGAAGATAAAGATTATCACGTCTGAATTGTGTTCGCGTGCCATAGATATATTTTACGATCGCAATAACGCCTTACGAAGTCTCACTTTCTTAGGCGCGAAATTGCGCGTCGATTTCGCTTAATGAGCGAGAATGGCAAAGCGTTTTACGTGCTCGGTGTTCGCGTAGTCGCGAGAGAAAGAGAGAAAGAGAGAGAGAGAGAAAGAGAGAAATGCGCGAATACATCGCGCGAGAGACCGCTTACGCAACGCAGGGAGCGTGGGGAAAACCGGAAGTGTTCGGTCAAGGTAAGACGTTGCCTCCATCCAGCGCGAATGCACATTTATAACGGCCTACAATTTTCCGCAATCGCCGCGGTGCCTTCTTCGGGGCGGAAACTAAGAGAGCGCGCTTAAAAGTAAAAGTAAAATCGGTCACTGAACGGCACAATTTGAAAGAACAACGTATTTACATCAACTTCGTGTAAAAAAAAAAAACGGTGATATTTCATATCTTCAAACGAGGTACACGCTGCTCAAATGTGTTCGCGCACAAATTGGAAATCAGATATCAACGGAATCAAAAGTTTTGAAAATTTTATTATTTTCAGCGCAATATATATTTCGTATAACGTTGCAGTCAAGAAATATACGCAGCGAAGAGTGGGCCGCGTACAATTTTGCATGGACACTTGAAATTTTCATTTTTCATCGGGTCACTGATGACATCACCATTCTATTATAAACTCCAATGCGCGCGATGAGACGTCTCAATTCCTCCTCCCTCGAGAGTCGAATAGATTCTTCTTAATTTTCTTGGCGGTCAATTTATGATCATCGATGAATATTTTCGTAGTGAGCGATATTCAGAAAGAGAGAAAGAGAGAGAGAGAGAGGGAGAGAGATTGGCCGATCCTCTAAACTCCTTTTCAGCGGTTCATGTAAATACGGGTCACTCTCCCTGATAACCTTCGGGTTCTTCGGAGTATGATAACACGATCCTTCGTCTTCTTTTTCTTCCTCCTAGGCCGATTCACTAAGATGTATATGGTCCGTCTAGGCTCCGGCATAGCCACTGCATTATCCGGGCACCAGCAAGACAAGATCAATCCGCATATGAACAGGATGGAAATTAAAACGTTCAGATGCATGTTACCACCGGTTATTGTTTCCAGGCGAGGTGATTTCGAGCGATTGCCACGGTATGCGTCATTCCGGTCTTTTTGTAACTTCGCGCTTCATAATAAAAAAAAAAGGGTACGATGATGCAATATCGCGGATTATGGGCGTCGTAAAAAAATTATAGACCGCGCGAATGCTTCCGCGATAACGCGTGACCGAATAATGTCACTGTTTGCTGCGCCTAAAATTGCGTAAAAATCTTTCAAGGCTACAGTTATCGATATCGTGTTGAGCAATTGCGTTCTTCGAGTGCTATTTACGCTCTGAGAACGTGATTCCACGTCCGTCAATTTCATGGAAATAAATTAAAATTCATAAGCTGTAATTCACTGATTAAAATTGATTATAATTGTCAATCTTATATGGAAATGACGGCGAAACAATGTGCACTGGTACACGGAGAAAAAGATTTCATTGGAATTAATATTCCTATGTATTTCATTGAAAGTTGTTTCATTGAAACAACATATGCTTATATAAAACATTAATTGTTTGAATAAAAATGTTGTTTCAATCAAACATCTATTGGTTCGTTTGGACCATTCCAAACAAATTTGTTTAGATAAAATAAAATTTATTAAGTCAAGAGAAATCATTTTCTCTATATACATTGCAAATGTGCAAAAAAAAGAGACAGATGAGAAAATCTCGCCCGAGGCGCTTGACCTCGATTAACGTGATCGTAACTTCACGTAAATGAAGAGATATCCCAAGCTCGTGTCTATGCTGATCAACCGTACGTATCATTCCTTGATTAACTCATTATTGAGAGGAAATTGAGAAAAGAAAGCTGACCGTTAGTTTCCTCAGTATTACAGTTGAAAGAAATAATTCAGCACGTCGTTAATAATTAATTCTTATGAAAATGATTATGGCGGAAATATCTATCGGGTAATACGTGTAAAATTACAAGTCATTTCCACGATCTTTCACTTGAGCGAGCACAAGAAAATTATCGATTAAGAAATATCTAAACGGTCAAGTTTTTCGTCTTCCGGTTCGCGCGAATTCGAGCGATCGATTCTTCGTGGCGCGCGTAGTTATCACGACTCGTAATGAAAATTAATCGCATTTCAGCGATTAATTATCATCACCTGGTCCATGTAGCGGGGGCGTGCGTAATTCACCGACGACATACACCGCGGCAGTTAATAACGACGCCAGCGGCAAACGCAGCCGGTTTCATTAATCCCCGCGCCGTTACGCTCGGCCGCGTCCGTCGTTGTTTGGCCGCGCGTAGTAGTTTGGAACGATCATTACGAGTGATAAAGTTACCCCGGGGTGAGACAACGGGGAGTGTACGTAGGGTATCGGCTGGAACGGAAGTCCTTTTACCGAAGGTGTAATCAGTTGAACGGGAACGCGGACACATTTTCAACATTTTGTCACGGAGCGAAGCGCTTGTCGTCCGATAACTTCCGCGTGACCTTTAAATTTACATCGTAAGCTTGAATCTTTGTAGAAGTGTGTCTTGACGTCGACGATGGTGAAGACCGGCTCTCTCTCTCTCTCTCTCTCTCTCTCTCTCTCTCTCTCTCTCTCTCGCTGCTTGACAGCGGCTTTGAATTGCATCATTTTCGCGGCGGGAAAGCAAGGTTCTGTAGTCGATAATTTGTAACTGACAATGAGTATTAGTCTTACAGCGAAAGAGTGTCAGTTTCATTAGTTTTGAACTCAGAGAACAGTTATGTTTGATAAAATTGATGAAATCTGGCTTTCTTTAACTTGTTTCTTTAAGCTGAAGTGAAAATACCTTTGAGAGAAATAAACATTTATTTGCTTTCAAGAAATGACATTATTAAATTTTGCAAAGTAAATAAATTATTTGTTTAATTTAAACAATTAATTTTTTTATTCAAAGAAAGTATTGACGAAAGTATAAGAAATAATTTAGTTATTCTGGTTTTAAAAACATATTTCTTTTATTTAAAAAGAAATTCGCATTGCACAACAAAACTGTTTGATTCTAATAAAGGAAACAATGTCAAAAAATGTCTTCAAATCAAAGAAGCTTTTCTTTAATCGCATAACAATGCACACACATTTCTTTGATTCAAACAATTTTTTTTTTATTAAATTAAATTAAATAAAAATATTGGCTCCAACAAATAAATCAAAATATTAAATTGTCAAATATTTTTTAACTCGAAGTAACTTTTCTGAGTGTGCAATTTGTTGCTAAAATACATTAATATTTGGCATCCATAAGTGTATATTTTGCGAGTAATTAGTTATCATTATCAATTTCATTTGGAGATTTAGATGGGCAGTAAATATTCCGAGAAAAATTGACACTGGTCTATTGAGATAACATTGGGCATGAGGAATTTGCTATATCGAAACGGAAGATACGAAAGATCTGCTCTGGAGAGACTGAGAAACGAGATCCCATCGAGTTTCTCTACCTTGAGAGACTTCAAGGAGATCAGCCTGGTCTTTCAACAGCAATAACGGTCAACCCGATCATCCCTCGCTCTCAGGGAAATCCGGGAAATCGTACGGTCCGATCTCACGAATTCGAGACGAGAAAAAGATTCTAAAGCGTCAGAAAACGAACGCTCGTCTGTCATGTCCGACATTCCAGTTCTAATTTTATTGACACCCACGCCGCACCTTTTAAGTCGCACGACGCAAGCGATAAGGATGACTTATCGATTTTTATTTCTTTACATCGTCGATCCGTATCTTGCGAAAACGCCTCGCGGAAATCGCGACGCGAGTCATATATGCGACCAACATAAACGTAAAATGGATGCGGGACTTGGTCCTAAAACGAATGATGGTCCTAAAAGTATTCCGCAAACGGCTCGTAAACGCGAATAAAATGGCGAGCGAGTGGCAAAGAGATTCAACAAGAAGGGAACGCATCCCGGCAACGGTTTTCATCATTCTCGACAGCGGTTTTCTTCACGATGGATATTCTTAGTGGTTTTCTACAACGGTTTTCCTCGCGCTGCCTCGTGAATCTCGATGCATCTCTATTTATCTCGCCATTAAACGCCGCCTTTTCGAGATCGAGCTGATAGAGACATCGTGACGCGCTCTTGCGTATCTTGCACACTTTTACGATCGAAAATAAAACGGGAACGTATTTTTAGGAGATCGCAACAAGATTATTATCTTAATATTCTCATGCTTTGTTAATTCTATTAGAACCATTCCAAGAAACACATTGAGCGTTGCTCAGTACCAACATAGACGAGGATGTAAATTAAACGCCATAGAGGAAGATGGAAAGCCCGCTGCGTGTACCCGGTGGAATAATTTCATTTACGTATTTATCCACTGCGAGAATGTATCGGCTAGATATATATACGCGATATGGCCCTGTATAAATGTCCATTTTATAATTTAACCGGGCTTGCCTGTACCGCCAAAGGTAACTAATCGTTTCACGCCAAATATTATCGCAATTACATTATTTCAATAGTTAGATATAAATAGAACTAGAATGAAATCCAGCCGGTCAGCGCGATTTTTCTCGCTGTCGTATTAAATATGTCCGACTTCTTTTCTCGCCTAGAAATATACATATATATAATTTTAAATTCAACAAGCTTTCCAACATTACAATAGCCAAGCATTATCTATAGACTGGCTATATGTAGGTCAGCGAAGACGGATATATTTCAGGAAGAATATTATTTCTCTAGCGTATCGCATAACACAAAGCTCGGATGCATAAAGCGATAACGGCGCTTTAAACGCGATCGTGAGGAACGGGGCGAAACCGTTAAATCCAAACTGCCGTCTGTAATCTTGCAAAAAGCCGCACGACACTGTCTCGGTGAGAAATTTCAATGATACAAGTAAACCGTCACGGCACGGAATTACGTCGTTATACGCGGCTGCCGAGAAGGTAAATCGCTATTGATTATCCACCTTAAAATCATCAAATGAGAATTGATTATCTCCCGAGATTATCTCTCTAATCGCGTTGAAGAAACTCCCGTTTTGTAAAATTGCGACAAACGCGCGCTTCGTGGCATTTGTTACGTACGGTCCCCGCAAAGTAATTGAAATTTAAAAATGTGTTTAATGTTAATACTTCAAATAAAATGTAATATATATATATGAAAGAGTTGTGTAAATAAAATATTTTTATTTAATAATATATATTTATAGTTTATTTACTCTATTTGTTCTTAAAAATTAAATAATTTTTTACATTTAAGAAAAATCTCAATTTTTTTTGTATGAGTACTTTAAGTATTCAAGATGATTTACACAAAGTTTTATTTTGATTGTCTGTTTAGTTATTTCGTAAATAAATTTTATAAATCATCTTGAATATTTAAAATACTTCAATAGAAAAATTCAAATTATTTTCATTATTCCAGTATTAATTATATATTTTCATTGGAGTACATATCTATTTCTTATTAAAATAATTTTTTATCCAGATAAAAAAAATCGCCGCCAAATTTTTTCTATTATTTTTAAATGCAATATAAAACAATTTCTAATTTTTTCATAAATTTCTTCATGTTTTGAGACATGTCCTAGACATTTTTAATTGCCCTTTGGGAGTAAAGTCGCGTTAGGAATTTGCGGATGCGCGACTGACAAAAGGAAAGAGTCGCAAAGTAACCGTAATTGAATTTCAACGTTTTTTGCATCGCGTGATCGGGGAAAATCACAAGGAAAATTGCGGGAAACGGATTGCGAATTGTCGCGTATGTGTAGGTAAGAGCTCTCTCTCTCTCTCTCTCTCTCTCTCTCTCTCTCCGTCTCTCGAAATGCTCGAGAACCGCGATTAAATTAGGCACGCACGACGAAGACGCACTATAGGATCGTATAGATGCACACACAGGAATTCTCGCGGTGCGGCAAGTCCTCGATATCGTTCTGATCGAGAGCGTACAATCGACTACAATAATTCCCTAATGCCCGATAGCATGAAGAGGATTAACGGCACAATGCGATTCTCATCGCGTAAAACGTTATTGCATTATGCATTATATACCGCATACGCGTAACTTATACTTTTCCTCATTTATTTTTACTTTAAGTATGAATTAATGTCCTTCTATTACAGTCGAGCTTGAAATTTAACAATAATTTAGAAATTTATTATCGGAATAATATTAATACTTATATTTTTTTTTAAATCATCTTCTTAAATCATTTTCTTGATTTAAATAAATATTAGTATGTGCATAATAATTTATTTTTTAACTTAGAAAATATTTTTTTAATCAAGGAAATGATGTTAAAAATAAATATATTTATATAAAAATAAAATTTTTTTCAATAAACTATAAACATGAGGTTATTATGACTAACATTATTGCAATAATGCCCGATGATTGTAAAAATAGAGCGCCTCTAACCATAATTATTCCATTATACAATTATAGTCACAAATATCATTGCTATTCTTTCATTTACTTTATACATAAATTCTTACATTTGTAATATATGTATTAAGAACTATACAAGATGGTAAAGGAACGAATGAGAGCACAAAAGTGCACTGAACGTAATTATCAGATTCTGAAAAATGTAGGGTGAACAGGAGAAAAGATATTGACCCACCACCACTCGTGCAAAGATCTACGATACGAAGGAGTCACGCGAGCCACGCGCATTTTAAGGAAGTTCGGGGATTAAGGACAATTTACGACACGTCGGCGGAGCGGGAAGGAGGGAAACTCCGGCAGCATTACCGGTGCTCGCAGAAATCGCGACCACTGTTATTTTAATAAATCACGATGCCGGGCGTATTCGCTCCGCCCGCTTTCATAACTCACACGCGCCGGTGTGGTTTACATTTACCGGCTGATTGTTCGTTTTTCCGCTGAAAATTACTGAAAATTGTGACTAATTGTTACTGCGCTCTACGATGGAAATAAATAGATTCTCTCTAAACACTCGGTTGAAAGTTATCACCAACCGTATAAGCTGCGACCGTGTACACGGTGTGTCTCAAAGCCATCGATTGTACCTTCAGGAATAGTGAGAGAAAAAAATGATTGTAATTATCATAATTTAACTATAATTCATAATCATTGTCGCTGCCAACGGTATATTTATGGTTTTATTATGTAAATCATAGCTTTTAGTTATTAATATGTAAATAGTGATCGAATGTTAAAAAAATAGCTATATTTACTATTATATTAATTATGATAACATTTATTACATAAAAATGTTTATTTTACTTTTACCATACACATATTGATATTTTGTTATATTAATATTTGAAGAAATTATCAATTTATTAAAATTTGTTCATAAACTCGGGAAATATTTTTTTAATCAAAAAAGTGATGTTAAAAATAAGTATTTTATTTGGAAATAAAAAATTTTTTTCAATGTAAAACTATAAACATAAGGTTATTATTGCTAATATTATTAGCAATAATAACTATGCAAATAGAGCTCCTAATTATCTATAATTATTTTATGCGGTTACAGTCACAAATATCAAACACTTCTCTCAGTGAAAAGATACCACACAAAATCAAAAAAAAGTCTTTCCAAAAATTTTTCCGATAAAACATCAACGCGGAGATCTTTATGAAAAATCAAGATGGCAAATTGATTTTTAATAGTACAAATTCAAAA
The DNA here is from genome assembly GCF_016802725.1 of Solenopsis invicta. NCBI lineage: Eukaryota > Metazoa > Arthropoda > Insecta > Hymenoptera > Formicidae > Solenopsis > Solenopsis invicta. The sequence continues at coordinate 5,018,418 of NC_052665.1, forward strand.
AAATTTTCAAAAGAAATTTATCCCGTGGTTAAAATTTTAACTGTTGAAATATTTATCTAGCAATTATCGAAAGATATTTTTCACAATTACGTAATAAGAGAAATTGTGTAATGGGAAAGATAGGTTTGCCCTACTTAGATTCGAACTGTGCCGAAGTACTTCATCATTGCGTTAGCATTTTAGATAATAAGCACGAGAAGGTCGACGGTGTTTGGCCGCGTTATTTTCGCGACGATTATGCTTCAAAGTAACTACATTTCCGTGTCGGGAAAGTTTTTATATTAAATACTATTTGAGGAAGAAGAGAATGGGAAACATCAAAATTGGCCAAGTTCTTTCTGAAGCTGCGCAGAAAAAAGAATTTCGCAGCGCCGAAGTTTTTCGCTTTGCAAGACGGGTCGACGAGGCGGAACGGGCAACGGTGGTGATCGCATTTTGTCGAGGCATCCTCCCAGAAAGAAGAGGAAACTTGTTTAAATCGCGCCACGCGAGATTAGACCACAAAGCGACCCGTTTCTTCTGTCGGTTCTCGCGACGAGAAGAGAGAATCGGGATAATCGAGAGCCGCGGCAATTTCCGCTTCCACTTAAACTTATTCGAAACAACGCCGGCCGGTCCACCGCGCGAATCGATTAAACTCTCGGAAAATTTCCCGTAATGAACGGCATAACGGCGCGCTTGTACGCGCACAAAGCCAAAAAAAAAAGAGACGCTCGAGCGAGTTACAAGAAAGCTGCCGCCGCGAGACGAGAGACGGAAAATAGGGCTAATGATTCGCGACGCACGAAATTCGCGACGGAAAGAAGGAAGGAAAAAAAAAACGTCCCGCGCTTTGACTCGCGAACCCGCGACAACGAAAAGAAAATCCGAGTGCAAGGTTGCTCCAGTTTTTGCGATTTACTCAGCTCCCAGGCAAACTCGACGACCCTGATCTCCCTTTCACGACGGAAATACATTGGACATTCATCTCACGACCCTCCCGCTTTCCCCTTTTTTTTTAACTGTATTTCTTCCCTTCTTGTTAAATTTGCTAATCTAGCCGACTTTTTTTTTAATACTTCAAGGATGAATTTTCATATCTGAAATTGTCGTAATCACATCCGCAGGCAATCAATCTGCCAATACTTCCAATACATTGATTCGTATTAATTCTCCATTCAGCTAACGGATATTCCACGTAACTCATGAATGTAACGATCGTACTTCTTTTTTTTTTAATTGAATGAGAAAAAGAAGGATGAGAATCGTTTAAGGTAAACTGATAAGTTTAAGCCGTTTCTTCATTAACTCTAATTCGTCTGAAACTTCTTAATTCTCATTGCGATCCAAGTTTTTAAGTAATTATTCCATCCGTCGCTGGAATCTAAAGTTGCTCACTTTTTCAGATTAGAGGAGGAGTTTTCTGATCGAGCGAAAAGTGGGACGCTCGGTAAGGCGAGTCGGAGAGATTGCGAAAGCATCTGGAACCGTCAGCTACAAATTTCGGACAAATGGCCATCTTACGTACGGACGAAAATCCGCCTGCGGATTACGCCACGCCGCGCCGCGCACCGGTCAAAATAAATTTTCACGCGCACGCGTTTTCGTTCTCGCTCTCTCGACGAGTACATCTGTACGAAACGATTTCGCGTGGACTCAGCTGAAAACGCGCGATACGTTACTACGCCGTTGTTGTCCGAACAAACGGCTGCTCGTTTATACCGATTTCAATCCCCGTCGTGCTATCAATCGTGCGATAAAATCGAGGCCAAAGCTAATTGAACGGCACACGATGAAAATTCGACGGTCAAGTTTCGGAACTGTATACCGAAATCGACGGAGATCCCTCTTGGCTAGTTTAAATATTTAGCGTAGCCCTGGTTCAACAGTATTCGAATTTTGCCGATTGCGTAAACGCTCGCACCTCCCGTAATTTAATTAAAGCGATACGGCACACGTATTCGCGTGCAATCGATACGAAACAATCGTAGGAGATACTCTCTCGTAAAAGCAGCGTACAGCAGCTCGCAACATGACGTAATGTATGATTCATTCGTTTGAGTGATATATCCGCGAGCGCAATTAAATCTTACAGCGAATCATAAACATGCCGCAATCTACACGCTAATTGGCGGTGTTATATCGATCAGACAGCAGATAGTCGGTTGGAATTAAATCAAGATTTAGGACAATGAGTTAAGGATGTATCGGACATACACTGAGAGAAAGAGTTACTAAATTATAATAAATATTTGTTTCAATAGTCGTAATGAAATATTTATTTACGATACATAAATATTTACTGAATAAAAAAATAATAATTTAAATTAAATTTTAGTGGTTTTTGCACTAAATAACTATTTATTTACATTGTTAGTAAATATTTTATTGCAACTTTCAAATAAATATTTATTAAAATTTAGTAATTTTTTCTCTCGGTGTACAACCCCTGTAAATAAAATTGGAAAACGTGTTTAATGCTAACACTTTAAATAAACTATATACATGTATGAAAGTTGTGTGACCAAAATTATATTTTTATTTAATAATATATTTTTATTCGTTCTTAAAAATTAAGTAACTTTATATTTAAAAAATCTCAATTTTTTTGTGTGAGTACTTTAAGTATTCAATATGATTTTGATACAAAGTTTTATTGTGATTGTTTATTTATTTCGTAAATAAATAAATAAATTTAGTTTGTAAATTATCTGAAATATGTGAAGTATTTCAATAGAAAAATTCAGATTTTTTTTCATTATTTCTTATTTCATTATTATTAATAATAATTTTATTAGACACATGTCAAATTTTTATTGAAATATCTTTTTATCCAGAGAGAAATTTTTTCTGCTTAATTTTTTCATAATTTTCATAATATTTTGAGAAATGTCTTGTACATCCTTAAGTCACGAGACAAAAGTTTTATAAATAAATCACTGAAAAACTTTTTATGTATCACATTAATAAAATTATTTATATACATTTACAATAAGTGTAAAAACTATTCGTATAGTAGATATTTTTTAAAACCTTATCGTTACAATGTAAACATTAATTAGCAATTTAATAATAACAAAACATGATAGATTGTACATACATATAAATATACGGATTTGTTATTTGTAAATTAATCAAGGCTCACGTTCTAAAAATAAGATTTTAAAAAATTTCTCTGCATTATTTTTTGCACTCACTCTAATATCTAACAAGCTACTGTTACACAAGAACCTAAAGAGTATCGCATGTAGCTAATCATCCGCCACTTCGAAATTAGTTTACTGGCTCTTAGTTTACTAGCAGGCCAACCACCGGAGGTTCATCTTGGAAATGCTCGGCCAGTATTGGCACGGCAAACCCCATCGATATTCCGACAATTCCTCACCTCGATTTGGTATCCAGCGTACAAAGTAAGAGCGGATCGATCGGCACGATCGATGTCCCTGCGCGATGCAAACTGAAGGAATTTGCTGCGATCGATCGACCGCTCGTGGTAGACACCCGCGGTGAACGCACGCGAGACACGCGTGCACGTCATACACTATTCTGCTGTTCACTTTCACCCCTCGACACGACTACGCGGCACGTACGCACAGCTCTCGCAGCCTGCGGGAAATAACGCCGTTCGTTAGCGGGACGCGACGTACCTATACGTACGGGGAGAGTTAAAAAAAAAAGAGGAAAGAGGAAGTGACTAACGAACATATAACGAGAAATTGCAAATAAAAGAGTGCGCCGTTAGGTGCCATTAAAACAGAATATTTGTACGATAGCGTGCGAAACGTCGTTCTAATTAAAATAAATAAATTGCGAAAGTCAAACAGGGCGAGCGGCCCGGCTGCTGCGCGTTTCAAGCGATTCGTAAAACAAACGTGCTCGCGCGAGGACGAGCGGGGCCGGATTGTTATTTCAAGAGTTGCCAATAATTCACCGGAGATATCATATAATTATTACAGAAATTACAACTGGCAATTCTATCTCGCGAACGGTTTTACGCGACGGATAATGATTGAATGTTTAACGCCGGTCATAATTGAGAGAAACGGTCACATGAAATTAAAACTGATAGAGCTCGTCAGTATTTAGCTCCTCGATACGGAATCTTTCGTCGAAACGTATCGGGCGACTTTTTCGTACTCGATATGGACTGAATATTTCACGTATTACGTAAGTTCGATATAGTTCGAGAGCGCGGAACACCCCGCCGTTTGCGCACTACGACGCTTATTAACGATTATCAGTAGCTCCGTAAATTTGAAGCTTTCGCAGTTGAAGTTGAAATTACTTTGATCTTCGGTAGCGAGCTAGTTGCACAACGAATCGGGGTTCTTACGGACGTGAAGTGCGATAATTTCGCTCGAAATGCATTATTTGCGCCGCGCGCAGAACGGGCTAATAACGATAAGAGAGAGAGAGAGAGAGAGAGAGAGACGCGGAGATTACGTCACATTGCCACGTGTGGATAATAGACCCCGCACGAATAAGAGACGGAGAACTCGAACAAAGCTCTCTTTCGCCGGCTAAATATTCCTTTCGAAGAGAGCTCCATTTCCATTCCTCCGTCGCCCGCTCACAAGCTTCGAACTCGAGTTCGCGAGGACACTTCCCGGTAAAATAAATCTTATTTCTCTGAATTGTCGAAAACTTTTGTCTCGTACAACAAACGTGGCGCGAGCGACGTTAGATCGGTTTTACGAACGATTTTTCGTGAAATGTCAGATTGAATGTAATAAGTGGTAAGTCGGCGAATAATTAAAGAGGAGAGAATTAGTTTTGAAATAAAATAAATCGCGCTGGAATCCTCGAAATGATAAAATAATTAAACGCTAATGAAATGATACAATAAATTAATTACAACCCTTTTGTCTATATCTAATGTATAATTGATTTCTGCGCAGCGGAGTTGCTCTTAAAGCTTAACGCTCCAGTACCGAAGTGGCATCGCGTTAAACGCACAATTTTTACAATGCAACACTGAATAAAAAATCGTTTTATCCTTTTAAATTGTTATTCAACGTAAAAGAAATTAGCATAGGTGAAAAGAATTGCGCGCGCGACAGTTCTAGATCATCCTGGTATATTTTATGCATGAGCCGCAGCTCCACTTTCAGACCGTAAAGCGTCACTTCGATACTTGGACAGCTTACCCGCGAGAAGTCGCGAGAAACCGGCACAGAAGAGAGGTGGAGGGCGGGGAAAAAGCGTTTCGCCCCGAGCCAAAGCTGGAGGGAAGCGCGGAGGGATTACGGAATAAAAGAGAGCGGGTTATAGCGCGAAAGCTGCGAGTCGGTCACACGCGACAAGGGAGGACGAGTAGGACGACAGCCGTTCGCGGACGTCCGTATCGCGCGAGAGTTCCTGCGGAACTGACGGCACTTCCGTACGACGTAGAGTAAAAATCACGAGACTTCCACCCCTCTCGCCACCCCCTCATCCCCTCCGTTTCCAGCCGCCGGGTCACGTGATCTTTCACCTCCCGCCGTCGCCGAGGATGCACTCTCTCGCCCTTCGCCGGCAGCGACAGCGCGCGCGCTCGTCCACCAACCCCCAGAGGTCCATGACGCCCCTTTCGTGCTCGCTCCGAAAACGCTCGCAAAATTCACGTCCGTGACATTTCGCGATCCGACATTCCGTTCATGTTACTCCTGCGATTGGTTTCGGCAAAACGATGGCCGAGGCAAGATTGCACCTCAAACCGATAGCGCGTGGGCGTTTCCGATTCTGTTAAAATCCAGAATTGCATGGGAAGCAGAAGTAGACGATAGCGTAATTGTTTAAATGGAAGGATGCTACGGAATGGGAGCCGTAAAGCACAAAAGAAAAGAGATTTGATATAATCCTAATCTTAATCGCGTATATCTTTTGTTTTTATCAAATAGAGATGATATCGCTGATATCATATAGCAATGGTTCGTATAACAATGATGCCGTTATTAATGATATCGTACACTGAGAGAAAATTGTTTTTAATGAAAGAAATACGTTTTCTTAAAATCGAAATAAAATATATTTTGATACAAGCATTTGTTTGTTCAATTTAAATAAAAATATTTACTTTTAAGTAAAAAGACATATTATTTTAATTATATCATTTTTTTACATTTAAGTAATAATTTTACAAATATGCTAATAATATTATTAAACTTAATTAAATTGCTTTTTTTTAGTTAAAAAAATCCGATTGTCTTCAATATAACTAAAAGCGAAAGAAGAAAAATACTTGATTAAAAATTATTTCTTTATTTATTGATCTAAATATTTCAATTAAGAAATTTTTAACTTGACTGCAAACAAATAAACCATTAGGGTTCACCGAGTAAATAATTTTTTTTTGTTTTAATATTTTTTTTCTCAGTGTAACAAATTCGAGATTCTAAATTGTAAGTAGATCTTGGCTGAAGTACAAACATGATTCACATCTTGCACTAAATTATAAATTTAACTTTGAGATAAATAATATAATTCTAATGTTGTTCTTTCTATATTATTTTTCTTTGTTCATATAAAATAAAGATGATACTGTTCGTATAAAGAAATGTGAGATAGTTCATACGACAGAAAAATAATACAAAAAATTCAAGGTTTTTAATATATGCATAGATCTTGAAGAATGGATATGAACACGGTACCAGTGACTCACGTAGCGCCAGGAAGTGGACCCAGCAGCACTTTGCGACTGCAATTATCCCCGAGGAATTTTAAGACGACGGTTCCTACGACAATGACTTATACACGTCCCGCTTATCACGCCTATCCCCGCTCCGCCTTGGGAGGCGTGCATTAAAAATACCCGCTTTTTCGCGCAAACGAGATTACGTCGTGCATTTCGGGCGGCAGATGAGAGCGGGACATCCCGAAACACCATTAAACATAAGAACGACCCGTAAATCATCCCGTTTATTATACGGGAAGCGGCTGTTTACCGAATAAACGCAGACGGCCCGGATAAATAACGCGGTGCGATGAATTTCCCTCAGTTTCGCGTATCCGCGATAATTACGTCGCACGTGCTCTCGAGGCGCGCTCTCGACGTGCGAGAGACCTTATGTTTCAAATTTCGCTCGTTTACCGCTGAAGCACCACGTGACTCTTCAGCGAACGTTAAATCCCATTTTGAAGACTTTTATTTCGAATAATTCTAATGTTTTAATTCGCTCGACGAATAACATCATACAAAACAATAAATTTCTTCGCTTCAAGTATTTATGTATTTAAGTTAAATATACATGTAGTTAAGTTAAATATGCACACAAAAAAATTAATTCTTAATTCACGTGTATTTTTATTCCTGAATGCTATTTGTTTTTCATTTAAGTGTGAAATGCTCTCTTCAATTACAACTGTTCACTTGAATCAATAATAAATATATCTGTGCAAAGTATATTTTATTCCTAAGCTCGTATTCTTGTTTCCAATATCATATTGTTCTTCGCAATATTTAAACTGAAGTTCAAGCATTTTATGTATTTAAGTCATAAGCATAAGTACTTGAACTGAAAAAATTTAATACTTCAAAAAATTCAATACCTACTTTCAATAAATACATGAGCTGAAAAAATTTAATCGAGTTGAAAAACTTCGTCAAACAACTTTCAACAACTTTTCCTTTTCTTAACGTACTTTTTGCCGACTGGATCAAAAATGCCGAAAAGATTTGACTTCCGCAATATCAATAAACTCTTTCGCGGAATTTCATAAAAATCAAGTTTCCAAGCAATTCGGAAGCCCTTCAGGAGTTTGTCGTTCGGGGTCTCACCTGCCACTTCCGGGAGTCCTCACGACGTCGTAGCGAACGCTAGGCTTTCTGCGACGGTTCCTCGGGCTTCTCAGCACCTCCCCGTCGTTCCTGAACGATTCCTGAACGATATCGCGCAAATAGGTATGAGTCTTTAGCGGTTGATACGCCTCGGTGGTCGCGCAGACGCCGATGCAGCCGCAGCACTTGGACATCGCGCTCTCGGCTCTTTTCACGCGCGACGATCAAATCCGTCACCGTCGCCGCCACCACCACCATCACCACCCACAACGTACGTTTCCTTTTCTCTGTGCTCGCCGGTTTTCTACATCTTCTACATCAGCTACACCACCGCAATTCCCGCTTTACTTTCCGGCGGACTACTCCGGTATCGACATCGTCCGCACGTCGTATCGCTTCCAAGAGAAAAAACACGAGGCGCAACTTCTGCGCGGCTCTTTGGCGAGAGAGCACGTCCGCCGATATAGAAGGTCCGAATGAAATACATTCGAGCGGGTTTAGAACGGGCATACGCCGATCCCGCGCGGCCGGCGCGGGCTCAAGATATATGTATAGGAAACCTACGAATCGGAAAAGCCCCGTGATCTATCGCGCGCGTGCTCTTTACGTGAACGAACTCCCGATAGCTGAGGCACGGTGAAGTCACGAAACACTCGGCGCGCACCCGTATATACGCCGCCGCCCGTGAGGAAGCCACTTGAGATGAAAAGTTGGAATGATTTTTGGGCGAGCCTCCCCCCTCCTCCTCCTTTTTCTCGCCGTTCGCGCGTCGAGAACATTTTATTTAAAGCGGATATGAAAGAGCGAATTCAATTTTGAACACTCGTTGATATAGAAGGGGTGAAGAAATACGGCTCTCTCGCGTTGCCACGAATAAGTGTAAACGGAGATTATTTTCTCGCGTGCACTCCACGACGCTGCGTCGAATTCAATCATAAAAAAAAAATCTTTAAGAGCCGCGCCGCAACGGATCGACAGCGACAAAGCAACGTGACGTTGGATCGGAGAAATAAATGGACACACATAAAAAAATTTAGTATCAATCAATTCATTATTTCATATATATAAGCGAGAATATAAAATCTTGGAAGAATTTATAATCTTAAACAGACATAATTTGCTTACATGAAGAACATTTTTCTCTTCACGTAAGCAAATTATGTCTGTTTAAGATTATAAATTCTTCCAAGATTCTCGCTTATATGAAACAATGAATTGTTGATTTGATATTAATTCTTTTTCTGTGCAGGTTTCAAAGTCAGGCAGTATTTTGGAATCACGATGTGGGCAGGCCCGATTTTGCATACCACGAGTCCTTGATCCGAGAAGCGCGAGAGACAAAATCGAGAGAGCGCGAAAGGACCGACAGGAATGCGCGCCGCGCCGCGACGTGCGCCGCACGCGCGTACGAAACAATGCCGAAATTGAACCGGTTGCGTATCCTATCCGTTCATCGGAATTGCGGCCACGTACGCCGGGAATGTCTTTTCAGTTACAAACGCCGTAATTTTATCGATCCCACCCCGCGCCGCGCTTCTTAATAATTGTTCGGCAATTCTTAATATTCATCAGTTCGCCCCGGGAATGACGATTCACCGACCGCTACGTGACGATGTTCGATCGCGCGTGTTCTGCTCGCAACGAGGTCCTCCGAGTTCGTACTGAGAATGACAATGTCTTCCACGGTAGTTAAAATTCATCTGATCCTACGAAAGCGCCAAGAGCAAGAGCTCGCATGAGTTTCAAAAAATAGCTTTTATTTAAAAAAAAAAGTTATTAACGTCTGTTAAGATTCCGTCATATTATCTTAGAAATAATTACTATTCATCCCAATTATCGATTTTTACGTAAAAAATTTATTAACTAGAAATAAAGAAGAAAATAATTTTTTAAAATTAAAATAAAAAAGAAAATAACAATTTTTTTTACAATCGGTTAAAAAATTTTATTTTTATTTTTTTATTATAACGTTTTTGCGGGTATGTAACTGTATAATTATTGTTAGTAATTTTTGTAGCGATATTGTAGTTTCAATGATTTTCTATTAGTCAAAGTTTTGGCAACTTTCAGCTCGGTCTGAACGCACCTCGCACGTCATACATCGAACGCACATTGAAAATTCGCGAGTTCCCGCGCGATGGACGCTTGGCACGATACTGAGAGATGTTCTCGTCGAAGGGCGGATATGCGAAGAAGAAATAGAAGAAGAGTCAAAGAGTGGAGAGGAGCGCGTGTCCTCTGTGTGTGCGTCAGCCGTGCGTGACGCATAGCGATTTAAATAAGCATACAATATTTTCTTAACGAGCAACGATGTATCCTCGCATATATTTAATGTAAACGTGCACGGAAACTGTCAATTTTTTGCAAAATAATTGGATAATATTATATATTTCTTATTAAGAGATTAAGATATTAATTGATAATGGAGTTAATTTCTCGTGACGTTAAATCCGACTTATTAGTCATAGAATATGACTAGTTTGCGCTTCTCAGAACGCGTCGAGTATACGCGGAAATGGCCTGACAATCCACCGAATGTTACGCCAATGTGTCGACTGTACGATTGCATCGTATAAGAACATTCATCAGCATACACCGCGAGAACGCGTTTGCTCGACACACGCGTCGCTGTAGTCTGCAAACCAGGCGGATCAACAACCGGACATGGCTCCGGACTGCAGCTTCTTTTGCGTTTCGTCTGCCCCTCGTCGAGATACACGCGGAAGATTTAACGCACTCCTCCGGAATCTGCGCACTCGTTTGTGCGAGAAAACAGACCGGGGAGATAAAAATAATATTTTTTCGTGAAGATCAGGCAGGATTCACTAAGGATGTACAAGACATTTCTCAAAACGTTAAAAGAATTGTGAAAAAATAATAGATTGTTTTACATTGCATTTGAAAGTAGTAGAAAAAATTTGACGGTGAATTTTTATTCGAAAAAAAAATTACTTCAATATATAGAATGCGCTCTAATAAAAATATAATTAATAATGAAATAATGAAAAAAAATTTGAATCTTTTAACGTAAGTACATTAAATATTATTTAAGATAATTTGAGTAAAGTTTTATTGCGATACGGAAATTAGTTTTGTAATATAAATAAAATTTATTTACAAAATAACTAAACAAAAAATCACAATAAAAAGCTTTACGTAAATCTTGAATATTTATAAAAAAAACTGAGATTTTTCTTAAAAAATAAATTAATTTTTAATATCACATAGAGTAAATAAACTATAAAAAATGTTATTAAATAAAAATGTAATCTTATTCACACGGCTTTTATATGTATCTTTGATAGTGTCAATATTAAACATATTTCCAAATTTCATTTACTTTGCAGGAACCGTATGTCCCATACATCCTTGAAATTTAATATATAATTAACAAGAAAATTATCTAGAAACAATTAATCATAAATCGGAACTAGAATTCAAGCGGACAGGGCAAAAATGTTGTTATTAATGACGGCGAGTTTTTCTTGTGGAAGACACCGGATAAGCTCGCGAGGCTCTAGACGAAAAATGGTAATGGCCGTTAATGCGTTGCGAACGAGGGAGCTAAATTGCGGGAAAGACCGGGTGTGTGAAGTTGGCACCCCTATGGTACACAATCATAGTTCCGTTCAGAGTTCTGGATTATTTACAACAAAAGGAAGAGTTCTTGATAGTTTTTACAAATAGTTCTGCTATTATAACAAAAAAAAATGAATTTTGAAAAATGGGGGTGCTAACTTCACACCCAAAAGTAGCACCGCATAGTTCTGAATAATTAATTTGATGCTTTTTAAGGAGTACTAGAGTTCTCCGTATAAAAAAAACTTTTTTGATTAAAAGAAAAAAAAAGAAAAAAAATTAAAAAATGCATATCAAGTCCGAATAGTTCTGAATAGCGCATACGATTCCTTTCGATGAGTTCTAGAGTTCTCCATAGATTTTAGAAACAGATCTGCTCAAAAAAGTAAAAAAAATCGCAATTGAATTCTCGAAAGTGGTATGAAAAAAATGAAAGAAACTTCAAAAGTATCAGTTTTACATAATTTTCTCATTAAGATTTTTGATAGAACTCCGCGACGCCTATTCAGAACTCTCAACAGAACTCCCAGAACGCTTAAAAAATTTTTTTACGATGTCGACCTTGTATTTTTAAAGTTCGGAAAAATTTTTTAAGAGTTCTGGTAGTTCTGTTGAGAGTTCTGGGTAGTCCTCGATGAGTTCTATTAAAAATCTTAATGACAAAAATCTGTAGGATTGAAAACGAAAATGTTACGGACGATCGCAGGTGTGTCGATTTTATATTTTTCGAGTGTGAAAAATTTTTTAAGAGTTCTGATAGTTCTGTTTAGAGTTCCGGGTAGTTCCCGATGAGTTCTATCAAAAATCCTAATGACAAAAATCTGTAGGATTGAAAACAAAAATGTTATGGACGATTACAGGTGACGACTTCATACTTTTCGAGTGCGAAATTTTTTTTAAGAGTTCTGGTAGTTCTGTTCGCAGTTCTGGGTAGTTCCTGATGTGTTCTATCAAAAATCCTAATGACAAAAATCTGCAGGATTGAAAACGAAAATGTTACGGACGATCGCAGGTGTGTCGACTTTATATTTTTCGAGTGCAAAAAATTTTTTAAGAGTTCTGAGAATTCTATTGAACGTTTTGGATAGCCACTGCAGAGTTCTATCAAAGTCATTAAGATTTTTAATAGAACTCATCGAGGACTACCCAGAACTCTCAACAGAACTACCAGAACTCTTAAAAAATTTTTCCGAACTTTAAAAATACAAGGTCGACATCGTAAAAAAATTTTTTAAGCGTTCTGGGAGTTCTGTTGAGAGTTCTGAATAGGCGTCGCGGAGTTCTATCAAAAATCTTAATGAGAAAATTATGTAAAACTGATACTTTTGAAGTTTCTTTCATTTTTTTCATACCACTTTCGAGAATTCAATTGCGATTTTTTTTCCTTTTTTGAGCAGATCTGTTTCTAAAATCTATGGAGAACTCTAGAACTCATCGAAAGGAATCGTATGCGCTATTCAGAACTATTCGGACTTGATATGCATTTTTTAATTTTTTTTCTTTTTTTTTCTTTTAATCAAAAAAGTTTTTTTTATACGGAGAACTCTAGTACTCCTTAAAAAGCATCAAATTAATTATTCAGAACTATGCGGTGCTACTTTTGGGTGTGAAGTTAGCACCCCCATTTTTCAAAATTCATTTTTTTTTGTTATAATAGCAGAACTATTTGTAAAAACTATCAAGAACTCTTCCTTTTGTTGTAAATAATCCAGAACTCTGAACGGAACTATGATTGTGTACCATAGGGGTGCCAACTTCACACACCCGGAAAGACCAGTGGTTCGAGATCGACGTCGCGTTGAGCGAGCTTGCAGCCCGAAAATGAGACACGTGCGCGCCACGAGGGCGACGATCTTACGCCTCGCAAATCCGGATCTCATTTTCAACCGCCACTCTCCACCGCAAAAAAAAAGAAACTTCACTAATCTATTTGCGCGCCGGGACGCTGAAATAATGAAGCGCGCGTGAACGTCCGCGTGCATGATCAGCGCAAAGCCCGATGACGACGCTCGGTATTTTAATAGATCCCTGCGCTTCGGTTATACATCGTGACGCTGAATCGATTGAGTCACGACGGAGAATTAAATTTCATGATTCGCCACAATTACCTCGAGCGTGATGGATCACGGTAGCAGGTAGGGTATAATAGTACATACGTATACTGGCAGCGATATAAAGTGCGCCTGAAAATCGCGGAAATACGAAGGACGACGAGAGCGAGATGCGAGATACGAGTTTATTTCCCTAACGTGCACATCTCGCTCTTTCCACGTCTCTCCCAGACATGCATTTTCCGTCAGTTTTGACGTAAGACGTGAAAATATCCCCCTGCAATCTTCAATTCTACATTCGTATTAGATTACTATATTTAAATTGAATGTCATACACGTATGTTTAAGGTAAACTTCCTTCGACGTAATTCTTCGTTCGATAGTTTATCCTCATAATTAAAATAAAGAGAGAAAAAATATATATACACTCTCTAGCGCAATTTAAATTTTCTGAAAAATTTAAAAAAAAATGCATATTACTTGAGTCGAGTTAGATTACATAATTTTGTGATATCATTATTTTTTAAAGGAGAGTTAAGACAAGATATTACTACTTGGACTTTGGTACACTAATTTTTTCATCTTTTTTGATAAAGTAATTTTGTATTGTTATATTTATTGTAGTCCCTCAACATTTTCATGTTAGATCGATTCTGATTAATCTTCAGGCTATTAAAGTATTATCACACGTTGGCGTTTTTTTTTTTGCATCTCGGGATGTGAAAAAAAGCATAAAAAAAAATAAGAGCGATATTGCTTTCCGTCCATGCAATCCTTCTATCAAATAAACTTCATCTAACCGCTGCATAGGCGCATAATCCATTTACTTCAAGAAAAGCGGAACTCTCTTCCGCTCGAGACGGCAAATTTATTAGAGACAAAGAGATCTCAAAAGAGACGGTCCGCATAGAAGATAAGTCACCCGCTACGAGCGCTCGGCATGTCGCGCATCCCGAATTCTCTTTCCGCTTAAATGCCCTTCTTAAACTCCCGGTCGATCTGTACTTACTTTTTTTCGTCTCGTACGCGCCATTTAACCGTGTTCGGTAAAACCAAAGGTCGATCGAATTCCACGACCGTTCGCTCTATCTGGCGCATACAATACAGCCACACATGTTTTTGAATTTCCGCTGAAAAGTTTGCGAGTGAAAGAGAAAGAGAGAGATTCTTGACGCAAGGATGTATTATTCAATGTAAATGAGATCCGTAATGAAGCAACTTGTAACGATCAAATTAAAATTGATTAAAAACCGTTTCTACCTTTTACATCGTGATGTAAAGTATATATTACACGCCTGTTGTTTTCATTACACATTATATGCAGAATGAGTTAACGTAATTGACCCGTAACTTTAAAATATATGTTGCACGGGAGAATAAATTATTGTACAGAAAAAAAATTGTTATGCGAAAGGTACGCAAATGAAAATATTTTTTTTAAATATGTATTATTTTAATAATTTTTCAAAATACTCGTGCGACTTTATCTCATATTTTATTTTACATTATTAAATATCGTCGTATTATCTGTTATATCATATTGCATAGTAAGACGCAAAATGAGAAAAAGGAGATAATGTTATCGAGCGAATGGCCAATGTCCGATCTAAAAATATTGACGACGGACAGCTTAGAAATATAAAATGAATCTATCGAGGCAAAGACGGAAGGCAATATTCATGCACGGTATCTAGTGGTCGCGAGGCAGAAGCCAACGCTCTCATAATTCAGTACACTGTGCAATATCGAGGAACTATACGGAGGCTGGCTGCGACGCAGAGGCATACTTTCGTATTTCACGTAAAACAGGTGGATATTGCCATCGATACATCACCCATGCCATTCACGTGGCATTCCCCGCCACAGTTTAACCGGGAGTATGACCGCAAAATCGACTGATTTGTTTAGTGTCGTCTGTCGCGGCACATGGGCTAACGACATATGAATTTTTCAGAATTAAACGCGTAAAAATATCGAAATTTATTTTTTAACGGATATTTCATCCTCCTAACGGACGTAAGAGAACGTAAAAAAATGTCTCTCACCGAAATCGAAGGGAAATATTTGCTTTAACCTATCAGTGACTTTATCGAATTTCAAAAGACTGGATTACATTTGACCAGAGTTGAGTAACTAGTTAACTAGTTAAAAAATTAAAAAGTTGGCTTTTAACTTAACTTAGTTCATTTTAAATAATTTAATTTGTAACTTTAACTAATTATTTTTAAAACACATAAATTCTAATTTATTAACTTTTTTTTTCACAAATTACAAATTCATCTATGTAAAAAAAAACTTATAAAAGAAAAAATACACTCTTTTATAAAAAACAATATTTCTTTGTTATTTTATGTAAGCTTAATTTACAAATAAAAAATATTAAATTTGTTTGATAATCCATATTATAATTGCAATCTAACTTAAATTTACGAATTTTTCTGATTTAATATGAATAATACTTTTCAAAATTGATTTTTAATTTAAGTTGATTCACTCTTAACGTAAATTTTAACTAGTTGGTTTTTTGTTCATGTAACTTTTAACATAACAAAATTAATTTTATAAACCATTAACTTTAACTCAATTTAGTTAAAAAATTATATCAACTTACTCAACCCTGCATTTTACATTTTACGTACAACATTCAACATTGAAGAAAAATACAAATCGATATGTGTATGTGTTCTATTCTTAGAACCGCAGCGCGATTTCTTAGATCCCAATCCGAGTTATCGTAGTTAACTTTTCGCTGGGTGATTGCGCGATCTCAGCACTCTTCGAAGAGTCGAATTGTGGCTAGGACAATTCCGTCCGGAGAAAAACGCCACGAAAACTGTAAGGACGAGGATCGAAAGATCGTATTGTGCCGGTAACCACGAGGAAAGGTAATACTTTGCTTTTCCGTTCGTCGCAACGTAATCGCAGCGGTTTTTCACATTATTCCGCAGATCCCCAGACTTATCGGGCTGTATAGAAAATAAATATAGCGAGCAAAAGATAAAAAAAAACCACTCTTTTGTGCTACGTCCAGTTTTCTTACTTGAAATATCAATGTTCTTGCGGGAGAGACGTTATACAAAAATCTGTTAAGCATTTATAACTTCCGCGGCGGGAAACCTCTTTTTATCTCTCCATTGTAATTTGCGCGCCTCGATAAACGCCTTTATTCATTAATCGCCACGTTCACGACGGAAAAAGAATTAATTAATATGAGTAACCGGAGGTCTAGCTTTAACTTACAGAGAACTTATTCTTTTCGCGAAAGATCAACTTGGAAAAATATTAAAGAGAAAGATATTCGCCCATTGTGCTGTTTATATTCTATTTTTAGGATATCGAAGCTGTGGAGCTTAGGAGAATACTCCAATTTCACTTCTTTGATACGTCGTATTTTGCCCTAAAATTTTCCAACGGAAGTAATATTTTCTTTAATTTGGGTTTAGAAAATATTGAAAATACATCCGGTGGATCTTAGCTAGTGAGATAAAACCGACGAATGTTCCGTAGAGACGCACAGCGACGGAGTTAAAGGTAACCAAAGGTTTCAGTGGTAGCTCACGGAATCCCGATCACATCGAGCAGATCCAAGATTACAGTCCTTACCTATACTCCTTCCTACAACCTTGCGCGAATTGCCGCGCAAGAAGTTGAAGTCCAGGATCGATACTCCGAAGCGCACTTCGAATTTGGAAGCGAAGAGGGAATGAGGGCTCCATCGAAACTTTAATCGATCACGGTCGGGCATGCCAGAGAGTGGGAAAAGGAGCAAAAAGCGCAGACCGAGAGTTCGAGGAGAAGAAGAGAGAGAGAGAGAGAGGGGGGAGGGAGAAAAGCGAAGTCAAAGAAGGCGAGAGAACGTGCGGATTCGCCGTGGCGCCATCGAGCACTCTTACCACGATACTTTCGCCGAGCTCGTGCGGGCCTGCTGCAATCGAGTGCACTCGAGAAAGTAGCCACGTGGTGCCGTATCGCGCCGATACGAGAGGATTTCTGGCAAAAACGATGCCCGGTGCAACGGATGGAGCGCGATCGTTATGGCAGAGTATATTTCGCGAGCTGAAGAAAAGAAAATATAGACGATCACGGCTCGTTATACTTTGCTATCTTGAGTACGACCGTTGCGAAGTTGCGTCAATTAAATCGGTAACACGGAAAGAACGGCTTCGCTCAAGTGTCTAAAAATTTAGCTACTCCGTCAAAAATGTCACGAAATTTTCTGTATTTTTAAGCTAAGCATTAAATTCGAAGTAGCTCACATTAAACTTAACTTAAAATCTATAATTGAAAAGTATATATACAAAATTTAATGCGTTTTAAATGTTCCTTTAAAATGTACCTGCTTGAAATTTGCTTCCGTTACTTTACGTTAACTTTGGCTGCGTATTTTTAACAGTGCAGATTTGAAACTAATTATTTTTAGCCTGTCAAACGATAATTCCAAATTCCAGGACACAAATTGATTGCTAAAATATCAAAAGCTTCGTTCATCATGCTTGAGCGTGACATCATTATTTTGATAGTTCGACAAATTTAATTTTCAAATTTGTATCTAACTAAATTCTTAATACGAGTAGATATAATTCAGCGAAACCATTTTTTATACGTGCAGAAAAGAACAATTTTGCTGAAAATAATTGTTGAACATTTAAAAAATTGCATCGGATGTTTAACTCGGCTGTTAAAATGTCTCAACTGTTTGCAGCATCATTATCATGCGTCCTACAAAATTATTTTGATGCCCCAACAAAATTATTTTCCGATCTGTATATCCAGCTAAATTTTCAGATGCTGCAGTAAAATTATTATTTTCCGTGTGCATACATTGCAGAGGACATTGAGACGAACGATGAAATGAAATAAGAACATTGCACGATGGTAACAAAAAATGTTTGTTTGAATAACACGTTTGTTTGTTGCCACAGTTTAATTAAATTAATTATGAGGTTTTATAAGCTGTAAATTATCTTTGTGCTCGGCAAAAATTTGCGAGTCGAATGGAAATGGAGCAGAAATACAGGGGGCATGATTAAAAAGGGAAATAGGTGCTTTTCCACATGCGGGCATGCTATTTTAGGAAGAAACATCGTCATGATGAATTATCGCGGTACTCGCGGCGAACAAGAGACGCAGAGTCACGGAAAACTCTGGCTTTTGGGAGAAAACACGCGCGCGATGCGTCCCTCGACGTTTCCTGTCTCGATGCGACCTCATCTCACGACGTTATGGCGTTTCCTTTGTGTGCATCAACGCGTAAGTGCATGTAAAGAGAACGAGGAAAAGAGAGAGAGAAAGAGAGAGAGAGAGAGACAGATGGAGAGAAGGAGAGAATGCCGGTTTGAGAGGATACAGAAGAGCGTATGGAGGAAACGGGGTAAACGGGGACGCGGTGGTAAAGGAGAGAAGGAATGCGGCGCGGTCACAACATCAAAGTGAAACGAGATGGTGAGTCGTCTGGCTGCAGCCGAGCGCACGCGCGCGCGCGCGCGGGCGCATGCTGAATGTATGTACGGAGGCTGGCTGACGAGAACAGCGCGCGGCTTATGGTCCATGGTTACTGCCCGAGTGCACGAGCACGAACGAAAGGATCTTGCCTAATGTTCCGGAGTTCGTCGCTATGTTAACGGGCTCCTTACCGACACCGACGAACGTTTGCGCTACGTGAGAGGGGCGCGGATGCACTGAATGGGTTTCCCCGTTTGCGACCTTTCTTTTTTTTTTCTTTTTCTTCTTTTTTTTAAACACTGCTATTCACGCGAACGATCACTTGGTTATTATTGTCCTCCTTCTCTCCCTCGGGTATTATTTGACCTGCGAGACGTGCTTCCATAGCTTTACGGCTTCTTTTTCGCTGAAAGGTGTACGAAAAGAGTTTTCGAAGCTTCGAAGGAGCTACCATTCTCAGGTTGTCGTACTAGCGTCAGATTTGTCGACTGAGCTTCGTGCCGCGTGATTTACAGACGATAAACGCTCCATTTCGTAGTTTCACGGACTAGACGGACGCCTAACGATTTTCCATTCGGTTTTCCACGCCGTGTCGCGTCACGAGAGGCAAAGAGCAAACAGGAAGACGGTGACTCGACGAACGAAAAGACATAGAACACTTTGGTCGTGCGTAATACGAGTTATCCGTCTTAATTCAGCTCTTCCGTTTTCAATACGAGAACGATACGACCGCGATTCGTCTCAAGTTAGCACGTCGACATTCGCGACTGAAAGCTGGCTTTGTGACACTCCGCCGCTTATCCTGCACACATCGATAAGAATATACGCGATATGGAGGACCGGATGGCGGCGTAGCAACAGCTTGCCGTTTTAAATTCGCGTCGAAAATATGCGGCGGACTGCACATTACGATTCGCACGAGTTTCACGTGTTGCAAAGTGCTTTCTGATTTTCTCGCCGACAAAATTAAATCACCGTTTCGCGGCGTTTCGTTCAATTCGAATTAAGCGGGCGCGATCTCTCATCTCCGTTGCTGTTTGTACATAAATATCACTATTATTTGATAATTGCGTTCACTCGTCTCATATCGCGATGAATATTTGGGTCATTTGCTTAATTCTAATTTCTAATACGAGCTCGAACGGGACAAGGAATATTTCCCGTCGATTTTGGGCGCTCTGGGGTGTAAATTACATTCTACTCGACCATCGCCGCGTTCGGCGCGCGTAATTGCGTTATTTTCTGCAAAGCGCAACTGCACTTTGCTTAATCAAATTCCGCGCCGAGAAAATCGGCGAACTACGAAATGATCCACGTGATGTAGTGCTCTCCGTCGAATTGTCGGACGAGAGGAGAAAAGCCACGCGACACGCAGGAAAATAATTCCAGTTAATCAATCGGCATTTAAGAAGGTTTTGGCTATACAATACGAGTTAAAAGTAATATATATAAGAAATTAAAAACTGAATGCTTCTCTAAGCTTATTCTCTTTTTTTTTCTTAATCAACTACAAAAAATTCTGGTCGCAAATGCCCGAATTTTGGTATGAAACTTGTTGCAAGAAAAAAAACGATAAAACATGGTTTATTATTTTTGTAGCAAAAATTTTGTTTGCTCTCAATTCTTAAATAAAATCGCATTTGCAGTACTTTTACTTTCAAATTTGATGAGAAAGTAGCATTACCAATTGAATCAAAATTTGTACATGTACTGATAAAACTAATAAATGATTGTGCAAAAATTTATTTACATCCATTTACTCGTTTAAAAGTTGTTTATTTAAAACTGCAGCAAAATTATATTTTGCAGTAAGTGGATGAATTTTTGCACAAATATTTATCAGAATTTTATTAGTATATGTAAAAATGTTGATTTAATATACAATGCTACTTCCCCAACTTCAAATTTGCAAATAAGTACTGCAAAACGTGATTTTACATAAGAATCAAGAGTAAACAAAAAAAATTAAATAACTTTTAAATTTTACACAGATACTTAAACGCAATACTAGAATATTCTATAAAAATTTTATATTTTTAGTAATGTTTTGAGACATGACTCATACGCCCTTTTAAGTTGGATTGAGAGACGATTAATGAACTGTCTGTCAATGCGGGAATCAGCTCGTAAGATCAACGAATTTCGTTCAAAAAGAAGCCGAGTTGTTTCGCAAGACGAATCGGATTGATTAAAAAAAAAAAAAAAAGAAAGAGAGAGGACGAAAATATCGGAGATCTAATCGGAAGAAAGGTGCTTCTTTGCTTCCCGACACGGGAGACGAGAAACAACGCAACATTCCAAGCAGAAAGAGCGGACACTCACCTCCGCTGCGATCTCGGGTATTGCTTCGACGAACGGTCTCACGGCATCCAGCATCCTCCGTTCTCTCATTCGCCGGACTATCCTCTCCGTCCTCGTCCCTCTCGCCTTCTCTCCCTCCCTCCCTCCCTCCCTACCGTTCCAAGTACGTAATTGGAAACGGCGAGCTGCGAGAAAGACGACGGTACTAAGTTTAAAGCCACAGAAGGGCACTGTTCTGGCGGGCATGTGAATACGCGGCTACTTTAGCTAACAATTCTCGCAAATTATATACGAATGTTCAAATATACGGGCATGAGAGAAAAAGACAATCGCGAAATAGAGTTCAGAAATTGAGGAAATTACGTAACGCCGAGGAAAAAATTTCACGTTTACGAAATAATGGAGATTTTTTTATCGCGCCGTGTAACGCAAGACGGGATTACACAGCAAGATGTTGAAAATCAACAAGCTCTCTAGCGGAATAAAATACACATTTTTGATTATAACACTTTCGCACGCCTACAAACTTTCCAATTTTACCCAAATACACGTTTACTTTCAGAACAATTTGGATAACAGTGGCGATAGAAATTTTAAATATAAATAAAATCTGAAACCCACTTTACACGATCTATAATTTGCGACAGAATTCAAGATAGAATTCTACTATTTTTTAAGAGAAATTTTTTCTAATGCATCAGCATGTTTATTTTTGTTAGTGACAGATTTCACTGCATATAGACAAGGATATTTATGTTCACTTAATAAACAAGTAATTTGCTCCTGCGACCAAAGACATTTTCACGTAACTGCTCAGATACGACAGCAGTTAAGTTGCAGTTATCATTTACAATTTGTCGGTATTTATGCACTGTGCACAATCAGTGCATCATGTATCTTCACATATTTTTTTGTATAAAATTAAAGATGAAATGGTTATCTTAAATTCTGTCGTAAATTACACTAAGAGAAAAAATATCTTAACAGCAACAAAATGATTTACTCCAATAGCTTATTTATTTACAGTCGAATTAAAAATTTCTTAATTGAAATATTTGCGTAAATAAAATAAAGAAATAATTCTTATTCAAGTAACTTTTCTTGCAACTCTAGAAAATGTTTAGACTATTGTTTTTTAGACTATTTTTATATTCAAATTAATCATATTTTTCAATCTAAGAAAACAATTTAATTAAATTTAATAATTTTTAATATTATTAGTTTATTCGTAAAATCATAAAATGTTTTTACTTAAACCGAACAAACGAATGCTTGCGTCAAAATACATGGTTTAAGAAAAAAATATATTTTTTTCATTCAAAAAAAATTTGTCTTTCGTATAGAAAGTGTCAGAAGGTTCGTACGAAAAAAATTGTGAGAAAAAAAATACGGCGATTTGCGCGTTGGAAATCAGCGAATTAATTAAAAAGAAAACTCTTGGAGATTCTGTGTATTGTTTTCAACGTATCGTTGTTTTGTTCGGCGATGCCTCAGCCACGCACATTACGCAAGCATACTCGAAAATTTGTTCGAGCTCCACGGCGCATTCCAGCGATTTCGATCGGTCGATGACTAAGGACATCACATTTACATGAATCCTCCTCCTTCTCCCCCAATCCCTTCTTAGAGGAGCGCCACGGAAGACGATCTCTTCTTCTTGTTCGGTCGGTACGTGACAGGAATGCGGGAATACGCCCACTTAACCGAAATATCTACCTGCCCGACTCCGCTTCTCCGGGAGTGACTTATGAGTCACGATCCCGCATCATCGCGCGCGCTTCTCTCTCTTTTACTTTTTATGCATCCCGACACCTCGCGCTTACGCGTCGCGATCACGCGCATCCTCGTGAAGCCCAGCGTGGAAACCGCGCCGCCGCGCCGCGTCGCGGTCGTCCCTTCCCGTTTCTTTCGCGCGGCGCGAGCACGCGAGAGAGTTACAACCCATAAATAAACACGTACCTTCGCGTTATCAGATGTAATGTAAACCGCGGCGCGTCGAAAAAAAGAGGAAAAAAGTGAAATTATACTACCGCTATCTTCTTAGAATCTCGAATGCAGCATTACTTATAATAAACCATTCCGAATTTAGTCGACAACCTTGCAAATTGTTCATTGATTAAACTTAGAAACAATTTGCCGGGTTGTCAACTAAATTCGGAATTATTTATTATTTCTCAGATTCGTTCGGCGCAACAATGGAAAGCGGAGAGAAATATTCGGGGCAGTGTCTCTCAGCGAGCGCTCGGTATGTGTCTATCTCGAAAGGATTGATCGGGATTTGCGATTGCGAAACTCACCGTCCTCGATCCGAGAAGCGCGACGGAGGAGGGTTCCCCGCAGCAACGTCGTTAGCCGTCAGCCCAACCGATCGCGATAAGCCGCGATCCACGACTATCCACTCACTGCACTTAATTTACGCACACCCGGCGCGCCTTCGCGATCCTTTTTCGGCGAGCACACTGAACTACGATATCTTTCCCAAACGCCTACCGAACGCGCCCGAAGTCACTAAATCCGCTTACTAGGGCGCACCGATTCTCCCACCGAGGTTTCTCTCGTCGCGGGATCGAAGGGATCTCGCCGATCGACGGCGACGAGCACTTTTCACGACGACGCGTCCGGGAAAACGACGCTCGCGTCGCTTCATATTCCGAGAATCGTTCCCGCCGATCGTGAATCGGCCGGACGTCGAGCGATCGGTGTAACGGCGCGCGCACAACGCGGCGCGGCGCGGCGCGGCGCGGCGCGGCGCGAGCGACGCGTGAGGCGAAGGAAAGGAAACTCTCACCGATCGCACCTGGCGGCGCGAGCTCGCTTTTCCTCCGACGCAGACACGCGCGCGCGCGCGCGTTTCCGCCGCGTTTTCCGCCGCAATCGCGCGACACACGGAGATCACCTGAACGCGTGCGCGCGCGCGCGCCCCGCGAGAGCACACGTACCACCGCGTAAGAACGAAACCGACACGACACTGGATGAGAACGGGCAACAGGTTCGTCGGCTTGCCCGCGAGGAACGCGAGGCGCAGGTAACGCGGGGAGGGGAAGGGGCAGAGAGGAAGAGCGGGGAAGGGCCAGCCAGGCGAGCCAGGTAAGCCGCCATTGCTCCTGACGCAGCATCCAGCCTGGCAGTGGCGTAATTAACGGGGCCCATGAGGGCCCATTAGGTTTCTTCTCGCGAACAACGGAGTCTCTAATGACCGTCTTTTTTACACGGGCGATATTTTAACAGCCGCGCTTCACGTGATTGTGTGGAAAAACAGTGTCTCCGCGAAATTGATAATTATGCAAGTTTTTCTCGGATTGTATGAACTATTTAGGGTTCTCTCTTTGTCACGATGTGTCGTAATTTGCACGGAAGAATTTTCGAACTAAACAATTCCTGTCCTATCACTGATTTCGATAATTCACAGACAAAAAATTGCTAGACCTTCAGAAACAAATTTTTCAAGTCAGAAAAAAATTATTTAATTCCTTGTTTAATTTTACTCGATTTAAATCCCATGACAATTGGACACGAGAAGAAAAATTGAATGAAAGGATAAAAAAATCGTCTTTACGTCCGTAACATAAGAATTAAAAACAAAAAGAGGAATAATTTCCTGAAGATTTCTTCGGCGAGATCGTGAAAGATTGACTTGAAATTTCCCCAGGAGTTTTCATCTCCGTATACCTACTTTTCGCAAGTTGCGTTAGTTAGACTCTGCCCGCACCGAATCCGCGCGTCGGCGTGATCAATCGCATTGTTTGACGTAGCGCACCTCTGATAGGAAGTGCCGGTTACGTCACTGCGGCAACAGGTTGTTGCCAATGGGAGCTGCCATGAATGAGCGAGCGAGCGAGCGAGCGAGCGAGCGAGCTCGTTTCGTGTGGCAGCGCGACCTGCCCCTGACATTAGGCAAAACCGAATACGATCTTTCTGAACGCGGCCCCGTAATCCGTCGTTGTTCGACAAATACGCGAAATCGCGTTCGTTCTCCTCATTTCTCTCCTCTCTCCGTATCTCTCACTCTCTTTCCCTCTCGGTGGGTGGCTTATCGACGACGATGGAACGCCATGCTGATGAATTCTCAACGACCCACGATCGCAGAAGGCTCGCGTATTCGGAAGAGCCGAGTCATTATCAAAACCAACGATTCAAGGATGTCGCGTCAAAAGATTCTTCCCGGAGAGAAACTCTCGCAGTTTTTTAACGAAGAAAGAAGACTAAAAACATTATTTGATCTGAGAGAGACCGTGAAATTACACACACAAAAAAAATATCTTTCTAGTGTTAAGAGAGAAAAGTCATTGTTCAATGCAGTTTTCTATTTTTGTTTTTTTAATAATGATTACCTTTAGAAAAAATGTTTTCCTGATTATAGTTTTAGCAAATACACTCGTCTCATTTACTTGAAACGGATAATATTTACTTAAAATAAACGTCTGTATATATACAGAAAAATATACACTTGAATTAAGTAAAACTAAGAAAAAAGATGTGTTTAATTTTTAAGTATAAAAGTTTTATTTCGATTTTCGTTTTTTAAATATTTGAAAATAGCTTTAGTATTAAATAATGTTTAATAAAAACATTTTAATATCTTAAAATTAAACACTTCTCTTTTCATTGCATTATTTATTTCGAATATTTCATAAATTCAAGTGTCCACAAGTTTATCAAAAGTAGTTCGTCATAAACATCAAATTCATTCAAAATATATTCTGCATCCTAGTAATTTAATATTTCAATTAAGAATATTAAGTTTAGACAAAAATTCTATTTGCTATTTTAAACTTTCCTTCGATACAACTTTATAAAATTCCAACATATTCTTTTTTTTAATATATAATAAGTTGATACAATTTTTTATAAAATTTATCATAAATATATTTTAACAACAATTATCAAGATATTCTTTGTTAAAGGTAATCGTTATTTAATAGAAGGAAAAAGTAAATTGAGTAATCACTGGATAAGAGAATTAATATTTTTCTACAATGTAGAAATTGCATTGTTTAAATCATTAAAAAAGTGTAGTAACGTATCTGTAATACATCTCGTTGCCTCGGAATCTCATTTCTTTCCATTGTCCAAGTGAAAGCGTTTATTTCCGAAAATTTCTCTTAAAGGTGAGAATATTCATTACTACCGTTCTCCTCTCGGCGCCTCACAGGAATTCGTAAATGCGTTTTTCACGCGAGCGAGAAAAATGGATTAGCCAGCCGGTGAAGATAAGAACGAAGGAGCAGGTAGAGCGTGTCGATGGAACGCGAGGCACATACAAGAGCCAGCTGATAGCGTATACGCAATTGCCATCCATCGCGCGCCGAAACCGTGACGGAGAATTGAGAAATGCGAGGAGCGCGCGAGCCGACGAGCGCTCGCTCCAGCTCGCTCGCTCCTGTCGCGCGCAACAACGGAATGAAGCGAGAAAAAAATACGAGGCGGCGCGGCGTCGTGTCCTCGCGCCTCGTTTCTTCGACGAGCGTAACGAAGCTCATTGCTCGGAAGAGAACGATTTGCGGTATCGGCCGGCATTCCGCTCGAAAGCGACAGCGTTACTTAAGCCGATCGTCACGCTTATTTGAAGATAATAACGTTTACATTGCGCGGAGTATTTCTCGCGAAAAGTGGTTTACCGATCCTTCCTCGAGTCTTTGTTTTTCTCTTTTTTATTTTAGGAGACAATTTATCGATTGAAATGAAGATTGTACGAATTATTCGGTGGAACTCCGAAATTTCGATGCTCGACGGGCGCGCGAAGTCCGAGTTCCGTCCAATACATTGTTGAAATTCGTGAGATTTCACGGGCGGGCGAGCCCGAGAGGTGCAACGTCTCAACACGCCGAGTACCATACGCACACAATTGTTTTCACGCGAGTCGTTTAATCTACGCGAAATCTCTGCTTTGTCGTCGTCGGAGAAACAGTAAATCCCGAACTATCCGAAAGATGTGTGCACGCGCTCGCCGCGGCGTGAAAAGTTATTGCGAGGAGGAAACACACGCAAGTGTTTTATCGTTTTTAAAATATATATTTGAAAATGCAAAAGTCAATTTTTTTTAAGAGATATTTCACACCTTGGTGTGCTTAAAAGCATTTGTAAAAAAATATATATGTCTCTTTTAAGCTGTACTACCATACTTATAGCCAGAGCTCATCAAAATCTGAGAATACTCGTGTATTTTTTTTTTTTTGTTATTGACGATAAAAACGCAGCCATTTCTATGAGACATATATTCAATTTTGTGAATTAAATTCACAGAAATTTATTCAAGCCTGAGAGAGCGGCCACGACTTTAGTTCGGTGCGCCTCTACACATAAAATGTGAACGTCGAACTACGTAGCCAATGTCTAAGAATTCTGTAGGTAACGTCCACGAATTTGTGGTTGTCTTCCACAATGAGTTATGCAAAGGCAAATCAGTTTGTTAAACATTTTTGTCATCTACATTGAAAAAAAAGTGTTTGGTATTTGACTATAACTGTATAATAAAAAAATATGTTTGGGAGCTCCATTTTTGTAATTATTATTGCTAATAATGTTAATAATAATAATAATTTTGTATTTATAGTTCTATTAACTATGAAAAAGTTTTACTGTAAATTATATTTTCAAATGTAGTAAAATGTCAAGATGGGAAAGTAAAATTAAAATTTTATATAGTAAATGCAATCGCAATTATAGTGAATATAAACTATTTTTTAAATATTTGTTTGCTATTTACGTAGTAATAATATTTGATTATAATTTGACTATAATTGCGTAATAAAAAAATATTGCTCCGTTTTTGTAATTATTATTGCTATAATAATAATAACTTTAATAATTATTATTATTATATTTATAGTTCTATTAACTATGAAAAAAGTTTACTCTAAATTATATTTTCAAATGTAGTAAAATATCAAGACGCTAAAATAAAATTAACATTTTTATACAGTAAATGCAATTGCAATTATACTAAATATAACTATTTTTTAAATATTTGTTTGCTATTTACGTAGTAATAATAAGTAACATATATAATTTGTATGATTAAAACAATTAAATATCGTTGGCACCGAAAATAAATTACAGTCAAATTATTGCAAGTATATTTCACTCACTGCACTCCTGAACTGCCTCTGGGAATTTTTTATCTATGGGATTTATAGATGTTGGCTACACGTTTGATGTCTACATTTAATAAACATAGAAGTGCTTTAAAATAAAGTCACAGCTAAATCACGATTGTGACATCCTTCTGTACGTACTTGAGATAAAAATGGCTTTCAAACTCACCGACACTGATGCGCAACAGCGGAGTAGAAACTGCATTAGCTTATTAAACTGTAACAAACAAAAATGTACAAGTCAAAACAGTGCCCAAAGCAATCAACATTTCAAGAGATAATTATTACGCACATTCAATTTTTCATTCACCTGCGGAAATATTTTATAAAACACATAAAATAAATTTGTACTTATATTAGAAATCTTTTTTTAGATATAAATGCACGTAAATTTAATAAATATATAAAATCCTAATTTTCTTTCCTAAATAATATAAGAAATTACAAGCTC
Source organism: Solenopsis invicta (assembly GCF_016802725.1). NCBI lineage: Eukaryota > Metazoa > Arthropoda > Insecta > Hymenoptera > Formicidae > Solenopsis > Solenopsis invicta. The sequence continues at coordinate 5,047,071 of NC_052665.1, forward strand.
CAAAATTGTCACATGCAAATACGGAATGCGTAACGCAATCGTTTCGTAGATGAATGATTCCTGGTACAAATTTCCACTGAAAAACGATAGAAAACAATTCACATTTGTGAATTCACGAGCCAAAGTCCATATTCAAAACGAGATGATTTTTTTCTATCGGATTCTAGTTTTTTGCCAGAGATTATTAAGGGTATGTCCCGAATTTGCACATCGAACGCATAGAGCGTTATGTGTCCTTGTGTAACGATCGACGAACAACAAGGATAAATCATGCTCTGTGCGCAATAAGCAATCAATAAAAAATTAATTACCCATGGTTGTTCCGCCGGCGCCTGATGCCCCCCGGGCCTCCTCCTCCTCTCGCCATTGTTGTGACGTTGTGTCCTTTCCACTTGCACAAGATTCATCGCACACTGCTTGCACACTGATGATTAGAACACTGCCGGATCGCGTGATACTTCGTACATACTACAACACACCCGAAGACGACGTGAGGGGCGTGCGATTTCGCGAAACTACGATTCGTCCGACATCGCTTCCTCACTCACACACGCGAATTGAGCAGTACACTCGCGAGAACATGTCGACGATAATTACCCGGCACTCCGATAGTGCGTAGATAAGCCACTTCTTTAAATTGGTACCCGTCAGCAGAATTAATGAAACGGGGACGATACGATCGTCACATCAAATTGTACCTCCGACCTTCCACTTGATAACAAAGGCACGTATCACGCACGAGCGTGAGTGAAACACAAAACGCGCAGCGAGAGTTTAACGCTTGTCGCGAGTCGCGAGTCGCACTGATGTTACACGAAGGAACGTCTCACGAACGAAATACCACGTCGTAACGTGTGCATCAAAACAGCTCGCTCCGCTCGTCACTTTTCGACTCCGTATCTACGCACAATTCACTTGAAACACGAGAAAAATACGGAGCACCGACCGGCGGCGAATAAAAGATGGCGACAACTGGCAACGAAAAGCAGAAACGGTCCGGAACGGTCGAGTGACGTCACGAGAAAAAGGAATGGACGGCGTATGACGTCACGAGAAATAGTCCGAGACTTCGGAGAAAACAGCCAGAGCCGGTTGATCGAATGCACGGCGTTGGAGCAACGAACAGAGACGAACTGACTCTCTCCCGTTCAAGAAACTTCGAAGAATCATCCAGCACGAGTTAAGCGATGTCCGTCTACGACGATCGGTCAGCGTTTCACGTCACAATGCCGCGGGAACGAGTACGCGGGCGAGCATGACGACCGGACTCGACGAACGCACGATGCCGGATTTCGCGAACGAGTACGATCGCAAGCATTCCATAAACGACACTCGCGTATCGAGACGATCACGTACTAACGCACGCGGTACTCTCGACGGCGTATTTACGCGTAATTTCAACTCGGAAAGCGCGAGAAGCACGGGACGTTCGACCGCGTTGACCGCACGAGAGCAAGTATGGCGCAGTAGCTGGAGCCGACGCGGCGACGGTTCGGCGCCGGCGCCCGAGCGGCGGCGGACGTAGCCGAGCGGCTCGGCCGTAGCCGTTGCTCCCGGCTCCGTCGCACTTGTAGCAGTGTATCCCATGCGTTTCAGCTGATACTCTCCACGTGCAGTCCACGTTCTTCTCGTCGAGTGCCCCGCTTGCGTCGCATCGCTGCTTGTATATGCCTGCCGAGTAATTATCGATGATTAATAAAATTCTATCACGCACAAGGATCACATTTCGAGAAAAATAAGTTAATTAGAAATCGGAATTTAGAGTTTATCATAAGAATCGGTATCTACGGTATGAACGTTAACGTTATTCGCAGAATCTTTCGTAAGAGTAATATATTTCGATGTTATCGAAATATATTAGGTCTTTGCTTTTTCTCCCCGTGTACTCTTTCTGAAATTCTATATTTCTAATACGTATAAATTTATGTTCTTGTAACTTTATTATATGTTTTCTGGATTGGTAGTAATTAATTAAATAGATAAAAGTTAAATAATAAAGTTAAAAATTCAATAACTTTTAACTTAATTTAGTTACTTTTAAATGATTTTAAAATTTTAACTTTAATTTAATTATTTTTGCAACATATAAACTTTAATTTATTACCTAACCTTTTTTCTAAGCAAAAAATTTATCTATGTAAAAGAAAAAATACCTTTTTGTATTTAAAAAAAATATATTTTTTTATTATTCGTGTAAACTTAACTTATAAATAAATTAAATTATTAAAAACTATTACAAATGAATTAAATAATATTAAATTTGTTTGACGATCCATATTATAATCGCTTTGAGTCATTTAACTTTAAAAACTCGCAACAGTTTAATTTAATATAAATAATGCTTTTCAAAATTAGCTATTAATTAACTTGATTTAATTTTAATACAACTTTGAACTATTTAATCACCTAACAGAGGTTCAAAATATAATATGTCCAATAAAATCACTTTCGAATAAATATAAACAATACATAAATAAACTAAACGTAATTTTAAAATGCAGGGCACAACTTTAACGAGAGGCATTCGACACCGTCGGATGTTATCGAAAGAAAAAAAAAGATTTTCCTCTGTTAGATCGGCCGAACATCCACGAATGTCGCGCCCGGTTGTGCGTCGTCTCGCCGTGAGATGGGAGGAGCGTACGCAAGCTGCTGTTTTTTTTCTTCCGCGACAGCTGTCAAAGATGCTGCGTACTCGTGTCGAGCGGCCTCGTCTCCCGTTACGAGGCAACGTCGTTCGTCGCGAATCGTCTGTGATAAGCGCGGAGGCGTGTGTACGTGCATAATCGCGATGCCTCGCGTACCGCGCTAACCCGCGACGATACGGCGACAGCTGCCGATTACGCGAGAGGATAACCTCTCGGTCGCCGTCTTTGTCCGCGAAGCTCGAGCAGGGACCTTTGCCAGATACAGGCGGAATCATCGCGGAACCGTCACGGCCTGATCATGGCGTGCCTGCTGTTAAATCAGGAGAACGTTCATCTGAAAATACCCTCGGTCGACACGGTGGACGGGGTCACGTATTACTGCATAGAGGTTGCAATCGCGTCTATCAAATGGACCGTCAAGCACAGGTAACATTGGCACTCGTTTTTACTCTCCTCGCGAACGACAAATTCGTTTCGTTGTTATTATTATTTAGCTCGAAACTTAACTCTATGTATGTGTGTAAGAACTTCAGATTATATCTTACATATCTTTATAAGAAGTATAACGTTAGTTAATTCAATTAAAGAGAAGCGCAAAATTTATAGTGTGCAATAAAAATATGTGCAAAAAGGGGGAAAAGAAAAATCTGTAACGTCTCTTTGTGTCTAAAAGGTACAGTACGTTTGCAGCACTGCACGAGAACTTTGTCTCCAAGTATTGCGTCGAGAAGGACATTTTACCACCAAAAAAGCTCATAGGCAACAAGTGCGAGGTTTTCGTGGAGAAGCGTAGACAGAGTCTCGAGATATATCTCAACGCTGTTTATAATTACCTGAAGAAAGCGATGCCTAGAGAACTAGCCCTATTCCTGGATCTACACGAGTACGACATATATTTTCTGGTGCAAAGCATGGCGTTGGAATTTTTTGTAACAGGCGACACTCTGCTACAGTCTTCGACGAGTCACAAGTTCAATCCTATACAGGTATTTAAAACCAGCTCGGTTTCGATAAAGATTTGTGATACAATGATGCCAATCTTTTACTATCTACCTTTTTATTTTCAGCTGTACGCAATCAGTGAAAGATTAAAGCAACCGTGCCCATTGTTAGAAGTTGTGGATAAAGAATACGACTTCAGCCACGTTTTGGATTTTAATTCTCGTTTAACCAGCCTCACGATCGAAGGAAGTTCGGAGCCTTACAAAACCAGCAACATCTATCCGTCCTCTCTGTCTATCGATTTATCCACCTTCAAAAATGTGCGGGACCTAACGATCGATCGTTACCCAGTCGACAAGATTTACAACATGGGAAATCTTCGGGATACCGTGACCACGCTGACAGTTACCAACACCAAGCTCAGGAATATCGTTGAACTGGCCATGTGCGAGGAGGTTCACAAGAATATCGAGAACGCTAATGACTCTCACGTATGGATGAAAGTGACGCACTTGAACCTCAGTGACAATCGCATAGAAGTTATAGACGAGGCGATTAAACTGTTGCCGCACATAGAATGCTTGACGCTGAACAACAATCACTTGTCCGAGATCTCCAACGCGACGCTGTTGCCGAGATTGTCTCAATTATACCTAGCATCAAACAATTTTACCAGTTTGCCGGACGATCTCCATACGAGACTCGGATACATCGTTTACATCGACTTGTCGCAAAACAAACTCACGTCGCTCACCAGCTTCTCGAAACTGTATTCGTTGGAAGGCTTAGATGTGAGTTGTAATCGTATCGAGAAAATTGAGGAGGTGAAACACATCGGTCACCTGCCCTGCCTAGAAAACCTGAGACTAACGGGCAATCCGGTATCGACGATAGTCGACTATAGAGTAAAGGTACTGGAGCCGTTTGGTAAGAGAGCTGCCGACATATGCTTGGACAACGAAAAACCAAATCAAAAGGAACTCGATACCGTATCGGTTCATCAAGCTTTGCGCATCGCGAGAGAAGGTAAATCACCATCGTTCACTGCGTCTGACGCGCCGCTGTTTTCCGCCGAGGTTCCAAGTATATAAAAATTTTAATCGTGGTTCTCTTCCTCTTATCGCGACGACCGTGTTACATAAGGAATGTAGATACAAAAATGTTTTATACGGTATGTAGATTTTATCATTACGAGACTGATCCCTTCCTCTTAGTAAAACAATGTTTTTGGTCTCGATTTATTGTACATTTGCTAGTTTTATTCCTACAATTTAAGTGGATAATATGTAAGAATGTTTTTTATTTCTACCATGATTCTTCAAAGAACATACCAAAAGTTTTATAAAGTCTTCGTGTCAATCTCAAGTATAAATCTGAGATAAAAAATCGCTTTTAAAAATGCAACAAACACTTGCTTTTAAAAGCAAGTAAAACTACACGTAATCCATGATAAAATTACGTAAATATGTCATCTAATTAAATGAAATTTGTAAAATTTCCACTATTTTATACATATCATGTGCATAGATTTTTATCAATAGTCTAACAATGAATTAACCCGCGCATCCATTGTATTTTATATATATAATTACCGTTATCACTGATTGATATTACGATCTTGCCGATTATTTGTTAGAGTTAGTGCAAATAAATCGCAAGTTACATTTATTCTGTGAGATAATGTTTAAATCTTTTCAATTAAAAAAACACATGTATAACAATTTTATAATAATTTAACATGAAAGATTCATCTATGTATAAAAAAATATTTTGTTAATAAAGACAAAAGTCTGTGATAATATATGTATCTCGTTATCAATGTCATATTGAAAAATTTATATTATATGTATCTCTCAAACCACTTTAAATTTAACTTCGAGCAGAATATTACTTACCTATTTATTGGAAAGGGGGGCATAATTATTCTTACATATTATTTTTTTATCATCAGGAACATATAAATCCGTACACTGTTATATTTATGTCATAGATTTTTATTTAAATTTGTGTTCGCATTACCTTTAAATGTTACGTTTTGTCGTATGTTTTGTGTATGTGTATGTATTTTGTGTTGTGTATTTGTCGAGTGTATATTGCGCATATTTCAGAAATATTAAAATATTCATAAATAATATCAATATAATGATCATATATTCTAAGCATTGTGTTATAGTCTTTTAACGTACACCTAAACTAACACGTACATAAATTAACCGTTACAAACGGTCATTTTCCCATTGATTTATGAGCTTCAATTCGTTGATACGCAAGTGCACAAGTAAGCAATACAGCTCACAGCTTCTCAAAAAAAGTCTAACTAAAATACATTGTTTCAAAAGGTAATGCACATTTCTGAAAAAAAAATTATGCTAGTTCTACAAGGGAATCGGAAATATATTGTATATCAAAGGAATAAAGCTGCTTCGTACGAAAAAGGAAAAAAAAAAAATATTTTATCAAACATTTTAGCTGACTTTTTTCACATTTGCAACACTTTGAAATTGCTCTACGTTTGATTTATCCTTTATGTAATGAAAGTCGCGACATGCACCAGACACTTGGCGCGGTCGCTTTTTTTTCTGCTATTCAATTAAAATTGGTCAAACTTTTTCGCGTGAATAATCAATTTCTTTAAGTTACTATAATAGGTAGTAGTAAAAGAAGGATATAAGGACTTACGAAGAGAAGGTCGAATCTGGATAAGTCGGATGGTAGTGGGAACGGGAGGAATTCGAGGCAGAAAATTAGAAATCGACTTTCCGCAATTCGTCACTGAGTTTACTGGTGTGCGATCGGGATTAACTTCTCGCCCGAGCCAATCGCCGGTAAGGGCGCCTCCACGGTAAGGACACCGTCCTTACTCAGGGACGACTTGATGCTCTCAGGATTGGTTCCCTTCGGCAACAGGAATTCCCGGTTGTATTCCCTGTACACTGATTTGCTTTCCGTCTTCTCCTCGTGTTTGGCGTGGACCTGGACAAACGAAAATTGCATTGCGTTAAACGCTGAGAGATGACAGTCACACGATAACTTAAACTTTACAATTATCGCTGTTCACATTAATTCAATTTATTAACAATTAAATGTAAGTGAATTGCATGCGATCGCAAGGCGTTATGTAATAATTTTATATAAGGCGAGTTTTCCATTTCATTAATTAATCGATTGCATTATACATGCAAATGCTTTTACAGAGCAAAGTTACATTTGATGCATAATACGATTAGTCAATCGATCGATCATTGAAAAACTCGCCTATAATTACATCATTCGATCATATAATCAATCAGAATAACTACAAATTAGATTACATAAACTGAGTTTAACCATTTTTATCCTTTACTTTATATATGTAATAATTGTGAAATATCTATGCGAACAGAGGAAGAAAAAGAATATTTTTAACAGAAGTTAATTCCAGACGATTGCAAGCAACCCTTTTAATGCGGCAGCTTCTGCCACCTTGAAACTAAAATATATTGTGGCCGGTAGCCAAATTATTCCATAGTACGGTAAGTTTATTATTAGCATCAATTATTATTGATGTTAATAGGCATTAACATTTTGCCTGCAATTTGTTCACAGAATGTATGCGTCATGCGTGCTCGCTGACGTGAATTTACAAGCTCTCGTTAATATTCGCCTCGCGCGCGCCTCTAAAAGTACATACACACATCGCGATTGATTTTTGTCATTACGAATGCATCGGAGTAACGATCCCCCGATGTTGCTTCTTCTTCCTCTTCGGTCACACGTCATACGTTTTTCTGCTGACGTTATCGAGGCTCTGAATCGCAGGAATGGCAAGAATTATCGCTACATCGCGTACGAATTTCACGAGTGACAACTACAAGGACAGATACGCTCGATGAGTGTCCTTCGTGACTCTCTAACGAGCAATTTCCCTGAGCGATCTGGAAATAGGGCAACGAGAGTACCCTGTAATAGTGACCGTATTACTCATGCGTTCGACCCATGAGTCACGCCGCGCCCGCTACGTTCGACCATGCGTAGGTTTCGTCTCCTTAGTAGACGCGTAAGTTAGTACACTGTGTCAGACATCGATCTCGTTTTTCCACCCGCGACTAAAGCGTACGCACTGGCTCGCAGATGTACCCGAGATATCGTTTTTACATGAAATAAGAGACAAAAACCTGTATTTCGTAAAAACGATTTTTCCAAATTTTTACAAATTCCTAAAATGCTTCTATCGTTATTATTTTTCAGTCGTCTGACACGAATCTACAAAAATACTGCGAAATTATAAATTGCATAATTATAAATTTTAATTAATTTTAAAAATTGATAATAAAATATTAATACAAAAGTAAATGTATACACTGAGAAAAAAATTGTCAATTTGAATTTTTTAACTCAATTAAATTTCTTTAGTTCAAATATTTTATATAAGTCAAATATATAAATACTTGAACTGAAGAAACTTAATCAAGTTAATGACTTTTTTTCTCAGCGTAGAGATATAATGGAATTTATAGTAATGTAGTTTCATTTTGCAAAAAGGATATTTCTCTTTCGAGAAAAAAAAAATTAATAAGTTTTCACTCAAAAAATTCACAATAAAATATTAATTATAAATAAAAAATAGATACAATAAAATTTGTATTAATACACTGAGAAAAAAAATTGATTGAAAAACTAAAATATTTAGTTCAATATGCACCGACTAAATATTGAGTTGATTTAATTAATTCTTAGATAAAAAATTGGAATGATTAATATAAACGAACTACATCTTTTTTCGTGCAACTAAATAATTGTTAAATCAACCCAATGTTTAGTTGTGCTAAATATTTTAGTTTTTCAAGCAATTTTTTTTCTCAGTGTAGGGTCTCATTTTGTAAAATGATGTATTTCCCTTCAAAGAGAAAAAAAACTGTAGTACAAGTAGTACTGTACAAATAGTACAAATAACTATATGGTCACGGAAACTCATTAAACGGAAAATGAGACCGGGCTCTCGCCGTGAAAGAACCGTCGTTCTACACAATGAAAGTGGGTTACGAGAGCCACGACACAATCTTGTAAGACGCCTGCGTCTTACGTTGAGCCGTGGAAGTCGTAAAAGGGGTCGAAACGCAGCGGGAACGGGGAAGATGGCGGAGCGTGTACCGCCATCGCTTCTCCACCTTCTACGTCGACGCGAATCGATATTTTCAAAGCTTATCCTTGCGAGTCATCCTTCCTCGACCCTGTCTCTCCCGCGAGCTATCGTCCTTCTTATTCCGCAAATTCTTGCAAGGAAAATAAATAATACGAAAAACGCTTCATATCCCAGTTCTTCGCGATATCCATCTTGAGCTTCGCTGTTCTTCGCGACTAGAGATTCTATCGAGCGCTCCTCCTCCGTTGACTCAGCGATCGATGAGAATTTACATTTTATCACGAAACGGAATCGCCGCTCCGTATGTGTGCGCGGATATTTCTTTGTACGGCCCGCGTCTCGAATTCTTCAAATGCAACTCGCTCGTGTGAGTTGCACTGCGCTCATTATCGTTCTTTTTTTTTCTTTTTTTTTCGTCGCGAAGCAGTTCACCTAGATTCCAGCGGCGAAAAAAAGCGCCCGAATGAAATATGCATGAGGTACAGGTCGGCTTATTTATCAGGCTCCGGCGCGTATCGCGCTCGTTACGCGCCTTTGTCCTTTCAGAGCATTATCTTTTTATCGCCGTCTCAGACGCGGTTCGCATTAGAATATCTTCATAGCACTTTGACGGATTTAAGATTAAATTTCTGATTAAAACTGAGTTTATATGCGTGGATCGTGAAAGATGCTCCGATAGCGCGCTGTCGCTGCTCGAAGACGTGCGAGGACTGCGCGATTCGCGGATAGCGCCGCCATTGAGTTTCGTGTAAACGGGTGTTATTACGGAGTTGTTACATCATGTTAATGGCGAGTTCGATCAGCGACGTATTTAGAAATCGCGGAGCTTGTATGACAGCGCGAAGCGAGAGCGATTCGCCTTGAAGAGAAGCGGTGGCGAGTAGGTATGTGTTGACTCACGTGATCAAACAAGAGTAGCACTGCTTTTGTGACGTGTACCTAGCGAAGTATCCTAAACTCGACGTGCTTTATTTATAACACTTAAAAAAAAATCTCCTTGATCTTTAATAATATTCCAAGAAAAAGCAAAGTTCAATCAGTTAATTAATTTTTAAAAAATACCAGTTTACCTAGGAAAATCTCCCTAATTTTTAATGCCGAGTATTTTTAATATTAAATATTCCAAAAATGCTCAATTAAATTGATTAAAATTTGTTAAAATCGTAGTTTAGCTCCTTAACTTAGGTACTTCAAGAAGGAGCTTAATTAACTAAATCTTTGTTAATTTTGAGAGAGAGAGAGAGAGAGAGAGAGAGAGATGCTTCAGAAAATCTCCCTAATTTAATTAAGTATCTCCAAAGAGGGCTTACATAATTGACTAAACTAAATGCCTGTTAAAGCTGTATTTTCGATGCCTTAGAAAATCTCACTAACATCAAGCTTAATCTCAAGTTTGATTAAATTAAATTAATTAAATATCAAAACGATGCCTGTCTCAATTTTTTAAAAATGTATCCTGTACCAAGAAAAATATTTGAAACAGTCAAACATCCCGAGTATGAATCAACAATTTCGCCGATTCCTACTATCAAATCGCAACGTTTGACTTGCCGCGGGCCGTGATCTTCGCCCTTCATCTCTAATCGCGATGATATCTCTTGAAGCGTGTCTTCGACGGCTTTGTCGCACGCGAGAAAAATGCAGGTGCAGGATACACGGGCGCGCCCGTTAGTGCATGCGACAAACAACATCAAAGGTAGAGTACGCGAAGCGATAGGCGAGGCTGACACCGTGCTAATTGCATTACGTAAAAGCCGTTAATGAGTTGGACACTCGTTCGTTTCGGTTCGCTTCTCGAACATCCTCCACCGCGTTCGCGTCGACAGCGACGAGAGAAGGTGAAGAAGAAGAAGAAGAAGATCGACTGAGAACCTTGCCGAGCGGGTCTACCTGTCATCGTGCGCGACACAATGCCAACGAACGAAATGAGCCTTAACCTTGCGCGGTGCTGAAAAATTCGGCTGACACTCGACGCGAAATCTGCCTCTGCATCCAACGCGCATCTCTTTCCTCTCCTGCTCTCTGTTTACAGTCGTAAGACTCGTAGCGGATTCGTATTTGATTTCAAGGCGCGCGTGTCGCCTTGCATAATTCGCAGGTATGAATTCCTTGGCACCGCCTCGTGGTCGGTCGGCATAATAAACGGATGTAAAAGTATCCGAGATAACGAAGGCGGCTGATGTAATTAGCTTCGCTGACCTTTCCTACCTTCTTGCAAAATTTACTCTACAGCTAATGAAAGGAAAAGTAGTGGCTCGATCAATTCTCGTTGCTTAATAATTCTCACCGTTAATTCTCTTTTCTTAAGTTCGCACAACAAATTATTTCCGCGATCTGAACACTCGAAACACTTTTCTCAATGATTTGCCGCTGAAGAGAAAGAGAGAAAGAGAGAGAGCAAATTTCTTTTAATCACTCGGCTGCCTCACGAATATCTTCGATAAATAAAAATATCTAGTACCTAGATTTTTGGTTCCAACGAGCAGGTCGCGAAATGGAGTCTCACGTGACGGCGGTTATTCGTTAAGGCAATTATCTTGTTGCTACGTTCTTCGGGTTTATCGATCGTGTCGACTGTAAAAGAGCAAAAGCACCACGAGGGGAAAAGCGTGCGCGGGTAACCCTAGACCCCGGCGAAATCGAGAGAGAAAAAGTAAGAGCGCGAAGGAGAAAATGAAACGGAAAGACGAAAAGGAAAGAGACGCCGAGAACGAACTGCGGTAACCCAACTCCTCGCAGGATCTAAGTTTTCACGGCGGATATCGTCTTACGAGAAACGAGAATTACGCAACCCTACCAACTGTAACCAACTAGTCATTGGAGCGTCCGATTTGCCAAACTTCAGCACCCCCGATCTGCTCGACTAGCTCGGCAACGAGATCTGGGTTACGGCTAGGTACGCGCGATGGGACTCATTTCAAGTATATTATAGAATGTTTCAGAAACTTTAACGCTTAAATTTTTCGTATTAAGATTATACAGGTTGTACCAGAAGTAGATCAATCACAGTAATATTCTATTAATATTTTTTTTTTGTTTTATTGCACGGGGGTTTCAAATATGCGCAAAAACAATCTTTGCGTGGAAAAAAATTTGTGTCAAATCAACAATTCATTGTTTCACATATTAGCAAGAATAAAATCTTCTTGGATGAATTTATAATCTTAAACGAATATAATTTGTTTGCATGAAGAAGCAAAATTTAATTTTTTTCTGTTTAAGATTTCTTGACGTGATACTATTTTTTATCTACGCAGTCTTTCTTTCGTTAATTTAAGTACAATTATATCTAAAAGAAAAAAATTAATAAAACGTATTACGATTGACTTCTGGTACACTGTATTGTCATATTTGCATATTTGTAAATAATCTTATAGTACATTTTTATAATTACGTTTTTCGCTTGCAAAGGAGGTTTGCACTGAAATATACGATATCGATAGTTATCTGTGATAGCTGCTCTTCGAAATTCGGTGCCGCGATTGTCGAAAATAACGTAAGCCGCTGGCAGCTCTGACTCACAAACTAAATATAACCGTGAATTTTCATGTTCCTACTTCTACTTCTGCTTTTGCGCGAATGAAAACAGACCCCGAAGTCTTTCGAAAGTTGATTAAAGCGCCCATATATTATCAACTCGGGACATTTAATAAGACGCTCCTCCACGATGAAGACAAAAGATCATATTTCCGATACGTACGAAGCCTATCAATTACGCGATATACAGAGTACCTATTACAACTAACATGAGGCTTCGATAAACTTGGTATCTGTCCCTAATGAGATATAATCATCCAACATATGGATTTAATTAATCATCATTTCTCGTATTTTTTCAATCGTCAACATTAAATAGGCATCTGACTTTTCTTACAATGTACATCCTTCAATTAAATCTCTGTCGAAATGTCCAGCATGAATCTGCATACCACGTGTTGCGATAGGCACGAGAAAGGAGACGAGGATACACGCTTTCTCGCTGCTTCTGCGATGACGTCAGCCGGTTGTAAATTCATCTACTCTACTCCCGTACACAGTAGTCCGGCCCGGCCTATTCGTCCTTCGGAGCACGTCCTTGGTCGAGCCCTTTAAGGTCCGCTCGCGCTGCGTGACCGACCTGAATTCGCCAGACCCTGACCACGTTGTGCGACAGGCGGAGTTTCGAATTCTCCGTCGTCGCCGTCAGATCCCCGCCCGGCGAATCCGTTTATGGGACGACCGCGACCGCTCCCATTGCCCTCGGAATTATATCAGAGAGAAGGACCGCCGTATCACGAGAATAAATGATCAATGTTTTTCTGACTGGAATCGGATTACTCGAAGAAAGAGAGAGAGATTGAACGAACGAACGAACGAAAGAAAAATTGGGTTGGCCCGAACTTACGGAGAATAAAACAGATGCCGAGGTGGATAAAGAATTTATTCGAGCGTTGATATGTCGACGACCTCGTTCGAGAAAGATAAGAAGACGAATGCGAATAGGGACGGACGAATCGAAAACGAGAACGCATCGCTTCGAATTGAAAAGGGGGGTGTAACAGACAATCCACGGGAGACAGATTGTTTTGACAGCCGCGAAGCACTTCCACCGAGCTACTACTACGAACTACTTGAAACCAATGCTAAGAAAAACAATGGGAAAGCCATCTCTTTAAAGAGAAATCGACCCTCCAGTCTAAACAAACTCTAATTGAAGCAGAAGCGCAACAGATTTTCGGAGCGTCCAGCTTTAGAATCAATGATTTTTAAGAGGTCGTGAAGTAAAAAAAAAAAAAAATAAAATAAAATGAAAGCAGTACGCTCGATCAGCGATTTATCAAGCAAATCGTCAGAATAATGCCGTGTCTTGTTTCTCGCCGAGTCTTGTATCATTACGATCGTTCTTCCATCGCGAAGAATGAGAGTGCAATGACCTCCCTCATCATCCGATCTCCGCGCATAACGGTAGAGAAACTTTTGCGATACCCGTGCCCACGAGAAAGATGGGGGAGTACTCGATTTCCGCTCTATTACCTCTCTCTTATCGAAATCAATAGCTAATACCACGCTTATATCGCGATTAGTTTCGTATTGCAACAAGAAAAGACGGATATCGAGCATCTTCAATTTTCTAAGCCCTTGTGTCGTGGGAACGCAAGCGATCGATCGCTTGGCGCGTGCACAAACATTATTTTTTTACATTAAATTTACTAAATTTAACGTTTGCATAAAATTACGTTGCCTGTCGTGTCGCTTCTGCCGAAACGTATTAACACGACGCGTCTCTTGTGTAATTCATAAGCGTAATCGCGCCGCCATCCCGCATCTCGCGTTCGGCTTGTTTGTTCACAATGGCCGAACATTAATCCGGTCCGCCGGTATGACGACTGGCGTGAATTTATTTTCGGCGACGGTTATTTCCGTCCAGGTCTCGCGGCGCAAGAACGTTAGAGAAGGATCTCGAAGAGACGCGCGTAGAAATTCCCCCCGAGGAATTCTCGCTCCGATATTTCATTTCCTGCCGTTAAAATTTTAAGTCTTCGTCACGGCGACGCGAGAGAGAAAGAGAGAGAGAGAGAGAGAGAGAGAGAGAGACGCAAAAATTCGTCGAATTTGTATCAATTGACACGACTGCATTCGAGTGGAACGAGAGTCGCACGTTGCGCGAAAGCGAGAGTCAATTGCGTCGAAACCGCGAAACGAAATGAGACGTTGCTTCGAATTATACTCGGCGAGGCTGCCTTTCCAGCGAGAAATGACGTAACGCAATCAATTACAACACTCGACAATGTTCACAGTTCATAAAGATCCGCAAATAGCAACAAGTATTCCGCATGTTCCGTCATTCCATCCCGCCATGCAAATTGAGGCCAAGAATATATTTTAAATGCAAATCTTTTGAAAGATCTTTACACCGTATGACTAAATTTACATTTATTTATTTAACAATCGACTCGAAGAGCAATAACTTACGATTCTTTAGGTTTTTTCTATTTAGCATGAGAAAATAAAATATAGGAAATGACGGTACTCGGCGTCACTTATTACTTGACGAGCATGTTGACTATAGATTATGAACGAGAGGCGTAAATGAATAGTCTATTAAAAAAAAACTGTTGTTCTGCGCAATTTGCGAGTAATTAACTTCGCTTTATGACAGAGCACGTTGCGCGTGACGGACAACTTTGTGTCCCGCCAATTGCGCAAAAAACTTGAGCCAGATTTGCACCTTGCCAAGTTGTGCAAGAGACCGTCCCGGCGAATATCGCGCGCGCGTGATGAGTCAACCGTGTAATAATTTCGCGTTGCCAGATGAACCGGGAGAAATCGCGCGGCAGTAAATTGAACGATTCAGGCTCTGAGTAACGACTATTATCCGAATAAATCAATTTACTACTAAAGATAGATTCCGACTTATTAAATATTAAGGATAATATAAATAGAATTGAATATTCAAATTATTTTCAACACTAAAATCTTTTCTACAACGTTCATCATATGTTCGACAAAAAAAAAACGATTGAATCGTTATACAGCTTCACGGTCGTACTCTTGAACTTCAACCGCGATGATTTCACTCACCAATAGCTTGTTGTCCACGGTCTTGACGACGATTTCCTCGGGTGTGTATTGCGAAACGTCGAAGCGCAGCTTCAGCATCTTGTTGTCACCCTCGTCCTGGATGAGGGGACTGTTGAGGCCGTCCAGCCAGGCATGATCGTGCTGAGGGCTCAGAGAACTGCTGTTCTGAGTGGACTGTTGCGTGGTGGTACTGCAATTTGAAACAAAAGTCTCGATTATCGCCGACGGTCGTTGCTCGTACGTAAAGTCTAAATGAGATGTCGGGAACATTGATGCAGTAATGAGCGACGCCGGGCGTCCGTTAACGTAAAACCTGTTGACTATTCTACAGCTGGTGAACAATGTGAAACCTTACTTACGATGTCGATGGGCGAAGAAATCAAATAAATACACGCAGAGACTGACATTAATATAAAATATGTTAATATTAGTTAGCGCTAAAAAGGTCAGCGTATTTCACGTAACCATTTTCGTTACTCGTACACGCAGAAATAGATAAAGTGAAATGATTATAATAAGAAAATCGAGCTACTTATTTGAAACGTTAATTGGCAATTAACGCGCTTTGCCTTTTCTAGCGTTAACTAACTGGTGTTACTATAACTCTTACACGCAGCACTATGATCTACTACAGCAGAACCGTGAAGAACACAAGATATATGTGTGAATAGTGTCAAGAAGGGTAAAATGATATCATCGTCTCGAATGTGGGGTCACAAAACGTGCAGACATTTGTTCGTTCGTTGCTCTGGTGCGATTGCAATTATATTAACCCTTCGTAGAAAAAAAAACGCTATTAATTTTTAAGATTTAAATCTTTATCCTCCAATACATTTACATACGTTAACATTTTGATGTAACGCGACAAATATAAATTTGATAAAATCAAATGATTCATTAACATTGGAAAAAAAAAAAAAAAAACTGATTAATTAGCAATAATTAAATCCTCGATTTTGAAATTTTCAAAGATCAATAACAATTTGCTTTCTTCTTACCTAACCAGATCCGAATTACTCGATTATATCTTGGCGCTCTAAATCGTTAACTCCCACCTTATTCTTCAAATTCATCCTACAAAGGGTTAAAGATGCAAACTCGAGAAATAAACGACACAGTGCGGGATAAATAAAACTCTGGCTGAAAAGTAACGTAAGGTGCGATCTAATTTAACTACTACTATATTAAAACGAAGCATCGATCTACTTTGTCCTCCGGCAGGCTTTACAAATTTAATCGGGGATGCGCGCCTTCGTGACGCTCAACATCCTTCCGATCCCATAGACTGATCGTCCCCTACATCGATCGACTCGTTTTCTCGTGTGCTTTTCTGTGAGCTTGCTCTTTTTTTTCTACGATAGAGCATCACCTTTTGAAGCTGTCGAACGCGGACCGCTTCGACGGTGCTGCAGGGTCGACCTTGTCCCAACCTTCGCTCTTCGAGGTCGTCGACGTGTGGTGCTCACTGGTGCTCGTGTGGTGCCGACTTCATAGTTAGTCACGTGCCAATGCAGAGAGCCATTCAGAGTTGGCGAGACGGTAGTCGAGCGCAGGAAGAGGGATTGTTGTTATTATTATATCGATTAACTCTGACGGTTATACGGAGTCATCCGAATTTAACTTTAATCCGCGGTTACGTGATCTTTCGCTCTCGTGTGTTTCTTGGCGGTACAGTTCGATTAATCTTCGCCCCGCGATTCCAGACTGGGTTTCACCAGCGATTAGCAGTTTTATTCGTCGGATGGTTGTTAGAACTTAGATCCTTTACAAAGCTTCTGCTTTTCACTAATGATAAATAATTCTTGTTTGCTATTTATATCTTCATCAGCCAGCACCAGTCCTTTCCGACGAACAAATAGTCGAATCTATTTGAGAAACTAACTTTGGTCATGTAAATTCATGACTGTCTACTTTTATTGTTTTAACAACGACTGTTTAACTGTTCGGAGTTTGTTCGCCGTTGATGAAAACCATTCTCGTTAAAATTATACCAATGTATATCTCGAATTTTCTTGATCTCTAATTTCTGACAAAGAAACGCCACTTGAAATTATATATAAAAATCATTAACGGATTATATTGATAAATTAAGAATGTTTTCGATAAGAGCGATAAACTTATTTGCACCAAGAAACAACGAGCGAGCGACGTTCCAAGCAAAATTGAATTGAAATTATGTACTTTGCTCTGCTATTACTTTTATCATATTTTTATCTTCTTGCAATAAATTTCATTTCAATTGGTTCAAAAATGCTGACGTGATTCCTTAAAATTTTCAAGTTGAACTGCGAAAAAAATAATTTTAAAAGTTTTATTATTTTTTTTAATCACATTTTCATATATTCTTAAGACCTCGTATACCGTAAATTAGAAAAATGAATCATAGAAATTAGCATTAAAACGTGTTACGGAATAGAAAACATATCGCGTCTATGTACCAGAAACAACGCAACCAATATCTATCGCAAATCTAAAATATTCACGAATGCTGGAAAATCGCTTCGAAAGAAGGATAAAAAGCAGTAAGACAATCGACACACGTCAAACACGCAGCAAATTAATAATGCTATATAAATGCTATATACAAATTATTCGTACAACTTAAGAAATTAATAAGCGCACTCGGCAAATGCATAATGTATAAATCTTATCCGTTCTAGACTTACGTAAAAAAATAAAATGAAAAAAATAAAAAAGAAATGAATATTCTGTTTACGATGAAACGAAAATTTCCCGAACGGGCACCTGCGTTTATCCGGATGATCCTTCTCGACGCGAGAACGCAACATTATTAATTACCGCCGATAATCGGCGTTAAACTTATTAAGCCTTCCTCGAGAGAACACCGATCGATCGTGAGCGTGCTTAAGAACGGGATTATTTGTAGCGTCGCGCGAAATAACATCGAACTAAATATCACGATACCGGAAGCGTCTTGCCTTGTCTTCGGAAAGGTCGTCGACCTACTACCACGGAGGAGACTATAAATAGTATGCAATTACGTCGTCGCAGCCGTACTTGCAACGAGGGTGATCGTGATTTCTCAAGTCACGTTTGCTCGTGTTACCTTAGCTCCTATCTCGTAAAATTAACTTTGACTTAACCGCGAAACAATTCTATTGCGCCGCTGTTTTCCAGCCTCATTTATCGTTCCTCGAAATTGACACAAGTTTCGAGGTAAATCTTGGTAAGTTAGGAGAAAAGCCGTAGCTAACAGTAACATTCTCTCTAAATAGCAGCTATGAATTATTCCTTCGTGATCGTAACTCTTCGTATAAACGTGAAGAGATGATTTATCGTGATACACAGATGCAATGACAACGCTTTTACAAAATTTTCATGAAAGCCACGAAAAATGTCTCAGTTATTATTACGCATTTCCTTTTAGGTTTTTCTGACGGAATATTTTGCCCTTCTAGGAGCAAAAATCATATATTTTAAAGAAATGCATGAATATCTTCGACAGAAATTAGTGTTCAAGAGAAATAAGATCGTGCACGACATTCATAAAGTTTCATGATGGTCGAATAAATTCTATGTCAGAGTAAAACGATTCTAAGAACGAAACGTCACTATATCCCGTCACGCGACATACCGTGTTTGGTAATAATAACGATTATTTTCCGCGCTTTATTTCCTTCGTGCGTATAGGTATCGAAGAAAAAGATTAATAAATCTCTTCGATAAATTGGCTGCCACGCTACTTTTCGACAAATCTATTATCGAGAATGCATATGCACACACGCATGTGTGATTTATACTTTTTACAGAAATCCGAGTTATATATTATCATTAAATTCTGATCGAATCTAGACTCGTAACATTTAAATATCACAAAACGTTCCGTCAACGGGAAGCGCGAAAGGGTTCGAGTAAAGTCGCAGGAAAGTTGCGTGGGAAAGAATAAGAGAGAAATGCGGTAGAGAACAATTATGCCAGACAAGAGAAAGGTCGGATCTCGTCTCATGAAGTCGAGGGAGGTCAACCGTAGCGCGCAAGCTCTTACAAAACCCGGTTCGTCGGAGTGAAAAGGCCAAACGAGTCGCGGATCACGAAATAGTAAATTTTAACTTCAATCCATCACATTGTTTTGCACGCCTTCGTGCCGTAACAACCGGTTTTTTTATCACTCATTTAATCAATTGGATGTAACAAAATTAATTTAAGAAATAATAAAAAATGCATTACAATGATTACATTTTATTTTTATAGTGAGAGAATATTTTAAAACAAAACAAAAAAAAATTATTTTCTCGGCGGCGAGTTCTAATAGCTTGTTTACTCGCAGTCAAGTTAAACATTTCTTAATCGAAATATTTATGTAAATAAAATAAAAAAATAATTTTTAATCAAGTATTTTTTCCTTACAATTCTAGAAAATGTTATATCATTTTTTCATTCAAAATAATCGGATTTTTTAATTTAAGAAAACAATTTAATAATATTATTAGTTTATTTGCAAAATTTAAACGTAAAAATATAATACAAAATTATATAGATATTTAAGATAATATTCGTATATTTTTACTCAAAAGTAAATATTTTAATTTTTTTTTCATAAAAAAATGTTTTTCTCTTAGTGTATATGTAATAAGTAGGAAGAAAAACGTTTTATTAAAAAGTTACAATAAAGGATGTTAAACACGAAGCATAGTAGCTCATTGTTGACTGTAAAGAGTAAGTCAGCGGTATTTATCTTATCTGTTTATTCTACCTACTTACTACTTGAAATCGCAGAAAATGATTGGTATAACTTGTATCAGTTTCTAAGTCTCGTATCAGCACAGCACAATTTTAAATAAAAATATCAGCTCGAGTTTTCCATTGCAGAAATTATAAAGCCATATCCGTGTATTCTTCGCTCTCATTTCTAACGAGACAGAACGTAACAGAAATGTAAATATTATTACAAAAATTTTAAATAAAGAAATATTTTAATATTGATTCAATTATAAAAATAAAATACGAGAATATATGTAACTTTGACAAATGTCTCTATAAAATTAAATGTAATTTGTAATAATAGAGTTATGACTGTAGCAATTATTATTATTATTATTTGTTATATCTCGATTTGTTCGACGAACATGACAAAGAATTCATTATCCGCATCGTAAATCATATCTAGCTAACTAACTCTATCGAATAAGATAATCAGCACTGCGAGCGCGTTTTGGCGGAATCATATTTAGCTATTACACGATGCCAATGGTCGACCGGGAGTCAATGAATCGCTTAACTCTCACAGGCAGTCATCGCCGGCACATTGTGTAACAGAAAGACCATGGTTGTACTACGAGACAAAAGAGCGTGTGTGTGGGAAAGTGTGCGAGTGAGCGGAAAGTGAATCTCCCTTTGGCACGCATGCATCGCGTTGCACGAGCCTTCGATCGCGATGCCTGCCGACAGTACGTCAGTTTATCCGCGAAAGTTCAAGCATGAAGTTTAGCATAGTTCACCAAAGTCAATTAGCAAGTTATTGCCCTGCCTATATAAGAGGTAATTTCCTGTTGCTGCTCGCATCTTGACGCGCTGTTTGAAGGTCCGCCCCCATCTATCCGGAAGCATCAGAAAGCTACTTGCTGCGCAATATCAAATCTATGAAACTTTTATCTCGCGTATCTTCGTTTCGAGCAAAAAGGTAAAGAAGCATAATGTTGGGAATGGCACAATTATCGATTTCCTGTCGCGAAACGTATCACAAGTTACCTAATATAAAATAAGAAATTTATATCTGTACACGTCAAAAGATATTTACTTTTTTTAAAATAATTCGATAAATTTACTAGCATTGAACAATTCGAAAACTAGTCTGTTCTAGCATTTCCTGTTATTTAAGGATCAAACGTATGATCCCTGCAAAGTAAATAAAATTTTGAAATGTGTTAACGTTTAAAATAAGCTATAAACATATGAAAGTTGTATGAATAAGATATTTTTATTTAATAACATGTTTTAATTTACTCGATTTGTTATTAAAAATTAAAATTTTTTACAAACTTAAGAAAAATCTCAATTTTTTGTGTAAGTACTTTAAGTACTCAAGATGATTTATACAAAGTTTCATTGTGATTGTCTCTTCAGTTATTTCGTAAATAAATAAATTTTGTTTATTTTACAGAATTGATCTCTGCGCCACAATGAAACTTTATACATAAATTATCTTAAATAATATTTAATGTACTTACATTAAAAAATTCGATTTTTTTTCATTACTTCATTATTAATTATATTTTTATAGACCACATGTTTACCTCTTATTGAAATAACTTTTTAACCAATTAGGAAATCACCGTCAAAATTTTTCTACTATTTTCAAACGCAATACAAAAAAATCGGTAACTTTTTTGCATAATCTTAATGTTTTGAGAGACGTCCTATACATCCTTAATAACAAAACTCATCGATGCGGAATTATTAAATCTCGTCACGTTTCTAAACAGTGTTCCGAAACATACGAATTATTAGTGAAGTCGAATTCAAGTAGTGGCGAGGAATAAAAAGAATCCGAACAGGTGCACGAAAAGTCGATAACATCTTTATATATCGCTGTCTGTATATATTGCTGTCTATCCATTAGACAGGCCGCAGTCAATACATTAATAACACGTCCGCGTCGAAGATGCTGCAGCACTCCGCGTTATGCGCGCTCGTCTATTTGCGGTAACCGTCCCTGAACATAAGAATTACGTCAGGAACACGTGATTATCGGACCTGGTAATGGACCATATTCACCTCCCACGAGTGATCCATCGATCGTCACCGAGCACCTGCTTAGCGCGGCGCGTATTTATAGATCGCGTCAGGCAGGATCCTCGTGTCAATGATGACACGCGTGTCTCTCGAAAGAGTCTAATTATGATTTATAAGATATGTATTACAAAAAAAAAACATTGAAGAGAATCGGAAAGAAAGATTATCACAATTAAACCGACGAATTGCGATATATTTAAAAAAATATACTTCTAATCGAGAAAATATAAAAATAATCGTACAAAAATAAAATCGATCGAATCAATTGAATGATAAAATATTTCGAACTCGATTCGCCAAGTGATGAAGCCTGCCGAAACGGATCTCGATGACAATCGCGCAGAGCAACATACCGAAGCTTGATGACCGTCTTATGCGCGGGGGGATAGAGATCCTCGTTCGGGATCATCGCGGTGATCCTTGCCGGGGTGGGCAGGCGGACAGAGCTGCTCTTGCACAACCGAGCCGGCCGGACTCGCTTTAAAGCGCGGACTGCGCGACCGATGCCGCGGCTGCCTCGGCGATGTCGTAAAAATTACTGCGTAAAATCGCTCGTCTAGGATCCCTGCAAGCTCCTCACCTTTCCTGCGCCGCGATTTAGTGCTCGGTTCCAGTGGGGGCACGATTCGCGATCGTGCAACGCGATACAATGTCAAGATCGCGTTGACGTAACATCGTGATGCACCGTAAAAAGATGCATCTATATATTGAGTACTCTCGAGTGTGTAAAAAAAAAAGAAAACAATGTTAATTCACTTCGGCACACGCGCGCGATGCGGCGATTGCATCATGTGTGTATACATCGCGTCCGCTACGAGGATAACGTAATTTCAACGCAAACGCAATTTTTAACCAGTGTTTATTTAGGAAACGAGTATACGGACTCGAGAGTACGTTGACTGACTTTATTTTAAGCGGACAGAATCCCGGAATTTAACGCGCATTGTTCATTCTTTTTTCACGCTTTCCCATCGCGCTTCTTCGAATGAGTTGTTTTGAATGGCGACAATGCTGCATTCAGAAGATGTGTGCGGAGGTGTGCGTGTACCGTCAAAAATGCGGTGAACGCGTTCGTTGTGCGTATAACGAGACGCATGCGACGTAATTGCGTAATAGACATCGCTTGTAATTTCGCGTGCGACACGTATGCATGCAGTTGCGTTTCCCACATTTAAAAAGTTCCGGGTTTAACGAATGCCCCTGTCGCGTGACGAAACAATCAGCATTCGCCGCGTAAAACTCGAGTGTCTGATAACAATAGGCCTGTTTCCTTCTTTTTAGCCGTTTAACTTTTGCACACAGTTCAAAACCTCACTCTTTTTCTCTTCAATGAAAAGAGAAAGAGGAACGATGAACTGTGCAAGAAGTCGAGCTAAAAGGAACACGTCTATTTAAAGCTGTAAGGGGATGCTAAAGTCATCCTTTTTTACCGACCAAACGTTAATTTTCGGGCACGCCGTTCTTCTAATTGCATTTACAGATTTAAAAATCCTTTTCCACAATTAAAATATATACAATAATGTATAACGGACGCTATATAAGGATAAGAAAAACAAAAAAAAATTGAAAATAATTTTCCAATTTTTTTCGTTTTCATTATCCTTATATAGCGTCCGTTATACATTAATGTCTATACTTTAATTGTGGAAAAGGATTTTTAAATCTGTAAATACAATTAGAAGAACGGCGTGCCCGAAAATTAACGTTTGGTCGGTAAAAAAGGATGACTTTAGTATCACCTTAGAGATTTCATATTTTAAACGTTTGTCCATTTTCATCGATATAACTTTAATTCATCACTTTAACTTAATTTTTATCCTTTTCTGGTTCTATGAATTGATAAATTGAGCCGAGATCAAAGTTAATTTACGTTTGGTGAAAAGGGATACAAATATTTAACATTTAAATGCCGTTTAAAATTAAAATATTTTTAAGTATTTTATACAAAAACAGAAATAAAATATTTTAATAGTATCTTAAAATTGAGTTTTTTTTTAGCGTAGGGAATCTCGTTGGACTACCGATCGGCGAAGAATGAACATAACATAATGTAAAATGTCGTACACGACCGTGTACGACAAACATTGAGAATCATTAGTGTCGAAAAGGTCGGCGATTAGAATACGTGCACGCTCGAAGGCAAAGATAGGCTAGAGTAGATTCGAGCAACTTGTTCTTTTTTTAACTTGTAATGTTATCTCATAATTCTTTAGATATTTATTTCGCTAAAAGTGTCAGCTGCCCTTTGATACACGAAGAATCGCTGTTTTCTTGACGCCAAACCGTTATGTAAGTTCAAACTGACTGCATTCGAGCAGCTTAATCTCTTGTTGCTTTTTCCTAGTATAAACCGTTATGTATTTCACTAATTATTTTATAAAATAATTATCTTATATTATCTTGCCCTCATTAAATTTTTTCCTGCCATTATTCCTGTAATCATATAAAAATTTTGTAATGTGGTTTTGACTAATTCGATCCGGGTAACAATGTAATATTTGCCAGAAGGAACGATGCGCGAATGAGATAAACTAGTAAAAATAGTATTTTGCGAAGTATAGTTAATGGTATTGTTTAGCTTAGTTAAACACATTGTCAGGCGCCTTCGCGATAATTAAGGAACTACATACATTCTGAATTTTCGAAAAATCGTATGTTATTTTTTATATTGAAAATAATTGTTTATAATTTTAAGAATATGGGACACAAAAAATTAATGCAAAAGCTATAAAAATAACGAAATTAGCAATGAGCAATAATGTGAGCGTGTGTACGTTCGAAAAATCATCAATTTCGTTGTTTTTCATCAATATCGACTTGAACAGTTTTTAATATTTTTCCATGAAAATTTGAGTAGTTATTCGTAATAAAATTCTCTATCGACAGACGGTCGTTTTTTTTAATTTTTTAATTAAAAAAGCTTCTATACACAATTAAATTTCAAAATGTTTATTAAAAATCGACTTTTTCTCATAATTGCATAAATTTTGTATTTTTCCAAAATATGAAAATATTGTTCCACTGTCCGTTGTCACATAATCGTTTTATGAGCACACATTGTAATTTTACATATGCGATGACCTCACAGGTCCGGAATTATGCCGAGCGTGAAGAAAAAAATTTTTTTAATGGATGCTGGAACGGCGCCAGAGAAACGCGTTTAAATAATTTGGACTATAAAAATAATCCAAACAATATTTTATTATTCCTTTACATCAAACGTGATCTTTCTCTCAAATTAATTAAAACTTATTTCATTTCCATGGAAAAAAAAAAACCGACAATAATCTTTCGACGTCGCGAGTAGCGCGTAGCCTCTTCCTAAGCGATTTCGACGACCAAGTTACACGTAGCCGTGGCTAACGAGGGTATGCAAATTTCCGACGCACGCACTCGCCGGAGATCATCCGTTTCGCTCCGCGCGTTCGAGCCGCCAAAGGGGGCTCTCTTGGTCCGCGCGAGTGTAGTGACGGAATCTCTATAAATAGAAATGCGCGAAACGGCCGTGTATCGATGCAAAAATGCAGAGCCAATATGCGAATCGTCTCGGTGACCGATTCGCGTTCTCCACGCGAGTATTGCCTACCGTTTATGCGTTGACGGCGCTGACGACGGCGTTTCATAACATGGCGTAACTACACGTTTTCACGACAGCTCGTTCGTGTCCTACGGATTTTCTGCACGGTGACGTTTAAACGTCTTTGAAATTATTAGTATGAGAAGTGGAAACGCTTCGAGTTTCGGCAGGGCAGCGACGACGTAAATTTAATCAGGCAAATGGACGATTCCACGTCTCTTGACACGATTGAGCTACAAATGACGTCATCTGCTTTTCTACGCCGCGCTGTTTACCCTTTCGTCAAAACTTTGCTCGTCTTCTCTCGTGTGCGGCCGAAGATATTTTTATTACAGTTTTACAAGCTCGAAAAAACCCTGAGCTTCTAAAAATTTTTCAAATTTAACGGAAAAATTCACCTACAACCGAAAAAATTCGCAGAAAAATTGAAAACTTCGGTTTTCGCTTCTCGAGCCTTTGAAACAGTAATCTTTATATATTTAACGTTATATAACAGCGCTCCTTGGAAATCACGATCATGAATCATCGTCTCAAGATGTTGAAATGCACTTGTGCACGATAACGCGCACGATCGATCGGTAGATTGGCAATCGCTTAATCGCTCGAATCGCGAAACTCGCGTAGCACAAAAATACAACAGCTGTCGGTCGATCTTTATCGCGGGAAAAGAAAACACATTTCTTTCATTCCAGACGTACTTATCGCAAATCGCGATACGCGGATCTTCGGCGACTACCAATAATCGTTGGATCGCAGTAATTTCAATGCCGGATGCGCCGTGCCAAACGCAACAGAATTCCTCTCGGTAAGAAATAAAGCGGATGTAAGACCTGCCGCATACTGATGCGATCGAGCGAAAACAAGAGAAAAATAATCGACGTGAGGATACGAAGGTCGCTCGCGCAACTTCTCCCTAATAATCACCTCTCGCGCGGAGTACCGCGACAGATCAAATATCAGACAAATTAGATTCGCTCGCACGTTTCGAGGTAGCGAAGGATCGATACCGTCAATGTCAACAGCGCCAGTATTGACCGCGACTTGCACTCAAAAAAATGTTTTGCACGTTTTGCCGATGTAGGTAGGTAGATTTCCAGGTGTCATAAAACTTTATTGCTATTTTTTTGTATTTGCTAAAATATTGTTTGTCACGTATAAAATTTCCCTATAAACGCGTAATATTTAATATTAAGTAAGTAATATTCTAGGTAATATTGTATCAAATAAAATATTAAATAATATTTCTGAAATATTAATGTAAATGCTTTTTTTTATTAAAGTAAAATAAAGTTTATGCAAAAAATAAAATATATAAAATGTCGTGCAACATAAAAAAATAGATTTTAAACATGTCATTTGTTATTAATAATCTTATTATATATTTCAAGAAATATTTTCCTTCAAATCTTAAAACTGTATAAATATTTTTACGACATTCCACGAATAATAAAGTAACGCACTAAGAATATTATGTAAAGTGGACATATAATTCCATGATATTAAAAAATATTAATTAATATTCTCGAAATATCGTAATATTATTCTAATCTGTAATAATTTATCATATTCTAAGAATATTATGCGTTTATAGAGTTGCAGCAGCCACATTTGCAATCTTTCTAGAAAATTTGGGTCTTATTGCCAATTATAGTCAAATTTTATAACAAGTATGATTGGCAACACGAGTAGGCGCCATAAAAAAAAATGTTCTTTCTGAATAGTTCTTTTATAAACAAGTTTCAGATATAAATTCCGTCTCTGTTCTTTCATAAACATTTCAGATATAAATTCCGTCTCTATTACCGAGATCAAACGTATGCGATATCATAATATTTACTAATTGCATTTATCTACTCTAATTAATTTTTTGCAGCCAACAAATTGTGGCTGTATTTGCAAGACCATTTTTTCGAGCACGCGCTAATTTTGATCTATCTTCTCTCTCTCTTTCTCTTTGTGCCGATATACGTAATTCCGTTTACATTCAATTTTCCCGGAAAACGATTTCGAGATGCGATGTATACAATACGTTGGCTCGTAAACATAAGTCACCGGTCACCGACGCGAGCCAAACGCTATCGAACATTAACATCCGCGATCGAAGAAGCTTCCGAAAATCAATGCGAAACACATAATAAATTTGTTGCGTATGTAGAGAGACGCGCGAAAGGGAGAATGTAACCGGCGCGGCGCGTCTGCCGAAAGGTTAGGAATCTCTCTCTCTCTCTCTCTCTCTCTCTCTCTCTCTCTCTCTCTCTCTCTCTCTCTTTCTCGTCAGGAGAACGTACCTGGTGGTGCTCTTGAAGAAGTTGTTGCTCTCGCGGTTCATCAGCTCGCTGCGGAACCGCGACATCTCGTCCTCCATCTTCCTCATCTCGGCGTCGAAGCGCTCGCGTATGTTGGAAAACTCGGTGTCGATCACGCTGAAGTCACCGAGTTTGATGGGAATGTTGCGCTTGATACCACTGTCGGCCATGTTCTCCGCCTGCAGACTGCACTCTCTCGTGTCTCTTGTCACTGCGTATTATCACTCGACTCGAGGACTCGCGCGTCTCTCCGTCCGAACTACGAACGACCCTCTCGCTCGCGAGAATACAGAGGAAACCGGTACGTCACACACACGTGTCGCACACTCTCGCTCCTGTCTAAGGAATGAGCGCCGCTCGCCGGCGACCCCTTATAAATACCCGGCGACGCCGGCGAGAACGTTCGTGGTGTTCGGCCGCGCTCGGCCGCGCTCGGCCGCGCTCGACCGCCCGCCTCGTGACCGCGCACGCGGTCGCTCGCGACGGACGCGGCGCGGACGCGGGCGGATCGCTCGTGAGATTTGACACGCACGATGACGGGATCCTAAACTTAATTAGATATTAATCGCCGAACGCGGGAACGTTGTTAGCGAAAAGTTGACGGACGCGAAACGGGAAAGCGTACGTCGTCGTCTCTGCCGCCCACATCCTGCGCTGCGCGGGGACGAAACAGCGCTTTCATCGCTTACGAACGCCGTTGCTCTTCACGAAAATATAATTATAAATTTGGTTTCCCAAGATAGAAGATTGCGCTATATTTTTTGATTGTTTAAAATAACTTTGAAATATTATATAGTTGACGTATTCGATTCCAGCGTGCGAAAATGAATTCACATGAATTGAAAATTGCAATTCATTTTAATGCATTAATTCACTTTAATGTTCACGCGTTTGCGCTTAGTCATGCAAGAAGCATGAATAAAAAGCATATACGGAATACTCAAATTGAAATGCGAAATACTACGCTATTCATCGTTTTGAATTCGGATGGATTCATGTCCCCATTATTTTTCAAATGGATTCGAAGAATCGAAAGCGCGAATTCAAAAATGTCGAAATAAATTCATTTCTATCAATTTCAATTCGTTCGCTGGGAGACATGAGTTTACGTGCATTAAAAATGTATTAATGACAGTCACTGACTTTTTTTTCAAAAGAAAAGAAAAATATAGAAAGACGCTAAATTTTTATACCACGTACTTGGATAAATTATTATAAAACGGTTGACGGTTTTGAGGGAATTGACTCCCTTCCTGTCGAGGAAATCCTCATTGAGGTGAACACGTGTTAGCTTCCTACGTTGCGACCGAACTTATTTTCACATTAAAACAAATAATACGTCACGGGGCCTCGCTCTTAGAATTTGTTCACATATAAAAGATCGCGCGTGGGCGAGGCGCGGAGCTTTCGAGAACAGGCACAAAACGAATAATCATCGTTTGCCCGCGCAACAGAGCATGACTAATATACCCGCGCAATCATTTCCTTATAAACGACCCCCGCGAAAGAACAATCTCGTAAATTCCACGCGCGCCTTCCGATAGAATTATCGTATTTAATTTTGACCGACACGGGATGGAGATAAAATGATCGCAGCTACATGCAAAAATAATATTTTCACATCGTATAATAGTAGTTTCTACACGGAGAAAACGATTTTTTTTAAACTTGATCAATTTTATTGTATCCAAACAAATTTGTTATTTGGAATGGTCCAAACAAACCAATGTTTGAATCAATAAGTATGATTATTTAAATTTGAAACAATAAGTATATATCTTCGTGTTAAATAAATCATTTGTTTGAAACGAAAGATATATTCTCAACATATTTTGCCATTTTTTAAAAATTAATTATTTGTTTCATTGTTCGTGTACTTATTGTAATCAAACAATATATTATTAGGTTGAAAGATATTACTTTAAATAATAGAGTTATTTTTGTCTAATTATTATTTGACAAAAATAACTCTATTATTTAAAGTAATATCTTTCAACCTAATAATATATTGTCTGATTACAATAAGTACACAAACAATGAAACAAATAATTTAAATAGAGATTTTTTTTAACAAAATAACAAAATTTGTATTCAAACAAATAATGTTTTGTATAAGCATATGTTATTTCAATGAAACAAATTTCAGTCAATTAAATAGGAACACTGAATCTAAAGTAACCTTTTTCTCCGTGTAGAATTGTTCGACAAAGCTTTGAATATAAATTTATGTTTGACACGTTTTTCGTTACTTGAAAAAATTCCGTTTTTGAACTTGGTCGTAGACCAGAACGAACAATCGTGTTAGAAAATGTAACCGGAAAATAATAGGGTTCGAGATGACGTAAGACGCTCTTAACGAGTTGCAACGGCGGATGATATAATTTTTTATGGTGCTGATCGTTTAATTAGACCAAATTAAAAGGTCTCTTCGAAGTCAATAACTCATCGACAAGGCATCGTTTAACGTGGTGATCCATCCGTGAAGGATGGTTATTGATGTGAACTTTAATTGACAGAAGTTAAAACTTTCTCTGCAAGTAAAAAAAATGCTCCGAAACTACTATAAGTGATACAAAAATTTATACAAAGAACTTCGTATGTTTCAACTTGGTTCACTACCAGTGATACAGTCCCTCTATACGTTTCAACTTTGATTTTTATCTACGAATTGATCCAAATCAAAAGAGGAATATTTTTTGTTAAATTTAATTATTCGAACTCTTCTTTCTGAAAAATAAAAATTTATAAATAAAAATGAGTATATGGTTTCTATACGTCCTAAACTGTTTTACTTGACAGCAATACTATTTTAAAATTATCTAGATAAAACGATATATATATTTTACCTAGATAAATTTAAAGTTAAATAATCTTTATCTTAAATACATTTACAATTTATCTTATTTTTAGGTAATTGAGTTATCTAAGCGCATTGATGATTGCACGATGATTGCGAATTAATAAAATTCGCGTGATCAGTGGATTTCTAACTTTATCAAAAGATTGAAAACGCATTCTGTCCATATTGCATTCGTCGAAAATTGGCAATCGCTTCGAGACGCGTCATCGTGCTGAGAATGTTTTAAAAGACCATGTGCGAGTCCTCACAAGAAAATTCTTTTACGGTATTGAAACCGAGTCGCGGTGAGTGAGTGACGCCGACGCTATTTCGGCGCCTCGCGTCGTCACGAGCCGCGTCTGAATGGAACGGCACGTCACTATACGCCCCCGTATTATTTCTCATACACAACACATTCGACATATACAGTCTTGCCGTTCTTCGCTCACGTCACGAGAATACGCTCACGTGAATTAGAGCACCGTCGAAAAGTCTCGAACTAATTAGCTGAATCAGAGAAAGGATCGCGGCTGCACAGATATATTTTAAAAAAGTGAGCTTGAGACAAAATATTGAGTAAATAATATATAAATATAAAGTAAATAACAGAGAATGAGAAATCGAGCCCGAACTGGCACAGTTCTCACTCACTGACGTAAACATGTTTTGTTCATTTAACGATAAATATCCGAGTAAATACGCTTGCGCTTCGATCGAATTTAATAAGTTCATTATTTGCCTCGTAATCAGCGACAATTCTCACTACTGTTTTCAACAATTAAAGCTGTATATAAAAATGAAAAGAAATTTAATTAAGGACTTTCAGTCTTCAATATGTTATCAGTAGTTCGTATATACAATTGTTGACTGTTCTAAATACCTTATTCATCTCCTGCGTTTAAGTATGTGCCAAGAAGACTACATTGCACAATGACATGTTACAAAGTGTACATGTGATCCTTTCCGAAAAAATCCAGTGTATGATGAAATTTTTTGATTAAATTTCTTCATCTGCTTGACACAAATTCGAAGCAACATTGCTAAAACAACATTGAGAGAAAAATATTTTAAACAAAGAAAAATACATTTTCTTCAAATCATACGTATTGATGCAAGAATCTGTTTGTTCTATTC
This sequence comes from Solenopsis invicta, assembly GCF_016802725.1. NCBI lineage: Eukaryota > Metazoa > Arthropoda > Insecta > Hymenoptera > Formicidae > Solenopsis > Solenopsis invicta. The sequence goes on from NC_052665.1 coordinate 5,078,953, forward strand.
AAGTAAAAATATTTTACTTTTAAATAAATAGACACATTATTTTAAATATATAATTTTTACATTTTTTACATTTAAATAATGATTTCACAAATAGGCTAATAATATTATTAAACTTGATTGTTTTCTGATATTAAAAAATCCGCTCATCTGGAATATAAAAATAATCTGACAGTAAATATTTTCTAGAATTGCAAAAAAAATTACTCGTTTAAATTAAAAGTGATTTCTTCCTTTTATTTACATAGATATTTCAATTGAAGAAATTTTCAACTTGACTGCAAGTAAATAAGCTATTAGGACCAATCGAGTAAATATTTTTTGTTTTGTTTTAAATAAGATATTTTTTCTCTGAGTGTATAAACACATTTCTCTCGAGAAGATAAACTTTCGCCATGAGCTCATACAAGAGATCTTAATAAGAGTCCGAGGATCCGGCAATAAAGGTGGAGTAAAGGACACTGATCACGACTAACAAGATCGTCAAGGTTGGCTGCTAATGTGTGTCAATGTCATCGGTCGAGACGAGATTCTTTACGGGGCGACGGACTTCCTCTCTCGTTTCTGAAACGTCGACGAGATCAGGCAGCCGCCACCAACGACGTGGGGGAACCTGACTGGTATGACGTCACCTTTATAGGGGGTTTCGCCGATCGATAAAAGGCGTCACAGCGGTTCCTAATATGGATCGAAGATAAGGTTGCCGTGTGTAATAACGCTTCACCATCGATTCTTTCCATAATTGCGCAAGATGCAAAGGAACGCGACGCCTTTAAAATATTTGGCAATTTATGGTGTTTTTAGAACGTTGTTTTAAGCCATTGAATTTTGATTCGATTTCTTCATTTTAATAAACAAACCATTTCCTCCCTGGCACTCTGCAGGTTCGCGAACCCACGCAGTGAGTGTCTCTTAAGTGCCAAACCGGTTAGCGGTCGAGGTATCCGCAGGTTTATATTTTATACGCATAGCTCGATCTTAGATATCGTCTATCGTAATTTATAGGAAATTCGACTAGATTTATAATTCATGTGCTAAAGTTCATAACTCTTATCTTCCAATTGTAAGTCATTAACGTGTACCCGGACTCCAGCACTGATCCCTTGCATAAAATAAAGAGTTGTATTGACAAGCTGATTCGCAAGTCGTTCCGTAGATTCCATTCGTGTAATTAAAATTTTAAAAGATGTGATAAGATCCAATCTTAATTTACAGAACAAAGTTTCCCAATATCTTGGTTAATATTAGATAAAATATTATATATGTAATTCTTAATAATCAGCACTATCACAATCTAAGAAACATATTTCGATTCACGTTTCCCCCTTGAGAAGCGAAAATATCGGATGACCGATCCACTCGTCGATCGCATCCTCGACATTGAATCGCGAAGGGGTGACAATTGACGGTCAAAGGAATCGAACGGTCAGCGAATGCCTTCGAACGAATGTTGGCTTCGGATTCTATGCCCGTCTCGGATTTTGTCGGCTAATAATAGCTTCGGTAGCGCATACCGAAGAGCTACTATCTTTTCGGCGACGTCAGTTTACTTGTTTTCCTCGTCTACGTACCGGGCTATGAATAATTGTTCAATCTCTCGCGGTTCGGCGAACGAAGAAATGACGCGGATAAATCGCTAGCGATTTGTTAAGACAACGAAACGCAGGGAATCTATTGAAATAAGATCGTGATGTGTGACAGTTCGACAAAGGGTCAACGAACGATCGTGGTACACACCAAAAAATATCAATTTTATTACTAAGAAAAGCGTTTACTCAATTTACTTTATTTCTTCTCGTAAGTAACGGCGATCTTTAACGAAGAATATTTTCTTGATAATTGTCTAATTCATTATATACTGAAAATAAGAATTTATACTCTCGAAAAATATTATAAAATTGTATCAAAGAAACGTCAAAATAAGCAAATCGAATTTTCGTTTTAATTTAATAATTCTGATTAAAGTAATATATTTTGAATTTGATGCTTGTGATGAACTTATGATAAATTTATGGAATACATAAGAACTTACGAAATATTTGAAATAAGCAATATTTGCTTAATTCAAATATATATTTTTTCTGTGTGGATACACAAATTTGTTTTAAATAAATATTACTTCAATGATAAATGTACTTTTAAGATTATTGTTAAGAAAATATTCTTTGCAAAGATAACTATTATTTAAACAAAGAAAATAAAAAATTGAGTAATCGCTTTTCTCAATTCTTTTTTTTCAAAGATCTTACAATTATTAAAATCTTGCTATAATCGATTTGTCGGTTTTCTCTCAATTTTAATTGGAAATATTTATTAGAATGTCAGGCCAGGTCAATCTCAATATGATACGAGTTTCATTCATTTTTTTTTTTATGCAAGCCATTGCATTTGCGAGTGTCATCGCAGAAAATTGTTTAAGATGACGCTAATGAGATGGATTGTTGGATGAACGCGTATAGCGATCACATCGCAGCTCCGAGCTTCCGATCTAATGCCAATCGATCATTGAGTCTATAAATTAATTATAGCTGCTTACCCAATGTCACCGCCGTGAATAAACTCATACGTAACGCGATGACAGGTGATCGCAAATAAAGAATTGTATAAGTTATCCTAGCTCGTATAAGCGATCTTCACAAATTCCCACGAAGTCGCTGTCATTCATTTCTGCAACATGTAATTTAACGTTTCTTCTTACGCAACATCTGATGGGAATTGAAATGTACATTAATAAATGGAAAATATCTTGGACAAAAATGGCGTGCAATTTTTTCCAATATACACGCATGTAGAATACACCTATTACGTTAACACAAAAAAAATTCGTTTCACTTCAACACCCAAGCTTATAATTTTGCACAATGATTTTCAGAATCTTGAAATCATTGTGCACATTTTCAAGCTTCAACATTAAAGTAAAACAAATTGTTTTGTAAGATGTCTTTTTGAGGTTAACTTCTGGACAAAAAAAAAACATCTTAATAAATTTTCGACTTTTTGACCAAAAAGATAACTTAAACAGGTAATATCCTTTCGACATCTCTTCGCCTTGTCAAAATGATAAGAGATCTTTTAATGATCTATTATAGTGATTTCGGCTGTTAGATAAAAAAAAACTCGACGTTTCATATTCTTTTCATTCTTTGTCTTAAATATTACAACTTTTACCATGCATCTCGCTTGCTTTTTATTTTAGTTGCGACACTTGCCGTGAGCGGCGCTAGCGTACAGCAAATTTTTCAATTGACTCCATGCGATGCGTGCGACTGCGTGCGACACGTGTCTACGCGTGCTACATCAACCATGAGGAACAACGCGAGAAATGTCAAAGATAAAGGTCGGACGGATAAGGGCGATAACGAGGATAAACCACGGGAGAAGAAGTTTGATAAAAAGAAATACAGATTACAGAAATACAGCAACAAGTATAAAGGTATGTATATGTTGTGTGTTCAACGAATAGAATAGGTTAAGTTTACAAATGATTCAACTCTCGTTACTCTACATTAGTAAATCAATGGGAGGAGAGGAGGAAGAAGGCTGTGTTACGCGAATTTTATAAAGACCTTACGAAGGAACAACAGAATTCATTGGGAACGTCGTTAAACACGTCCGAAAATGCGGATGAGGCGAGGTATGTAGAACGCATAGATATGGAATTGTTTCAGAATCTGACTGCAAGTCTAATAATCGATTGAATATACGTTTGTGTATGTAAGCAGCAAGTTGAACAAGAAGGGCTACGCCTTTTTCAAGGCTAAGCGAGAGTATAAGCGGAAACATGAGGAGAAGATGAAAAGGAAAGAGGAAGCCATTCGCAAAAAGGCGGAACGAGAAGAGGCCTTGAAGAAATACAAAGAGAAGAAAATGCGCAATTTCAAGTTGTTGTCGAAGAAGACGAAGAAAGGACAGCCTGTCATGAAAGGCAGAATTGAATTGTTGCTAGAAAAGATACAGCGTAGCACGACGTAATCAGTGATTGCTGCTTCATCTCTGGTTAGACTGATTTAATTATCTCACATTATAGCTTAATGGAGCATTTGGAGGAGCAGTGGAATGTTTTCGCTTCTGTACATGATGTATATTGTACATTACATGGCGCCATGTGTACATAAATGTTTTAATAATAGCACATTTTACTTTATTGAATTTTTGCCACACGAGATTGTCTTCAAATTTGTTACATTATATATTTCATGTAATTGTATCATTTGAAGTGACAATTGCATGTATAATCGTTCATTAAATTGTAATAAAATGAAGTAATTATATAAATAAATTATAGAAAAATAGAGAAAATATATAAAGTAAATGAAATTTATACAAAAAAAAATTTAATTCATTTAGCCTCAGTATTATTATAATTTTACAAAGTAAATTGACCAATCGCACTTGTTAAGTAGAATTGATAAAAAATAACGGTTGATATTTAACCGATCGGTCAGGTTAGGTTAGGTTGTGAAACCAGCCCTTATGCTCATTTCCATCAATGTAAATTAACTTTGATTTCGGTTTAACTTTCTCTTTAGGTTTTTCCAATTCTTAAAACTAAAGAAAGAATAAATTCAACTGAGACGAAAGTCAATCTGCGTTGATGGAAATAGGCATTAGAGAGTTTCGTTCTTCGCACTTACCACGAGCCCTTGCGAGCCCTTCGTTCGCGATAGCGACGTAGCTAACGATAAGAAAAGACTTTGTTATTTTTCCAAAGTAAATCAATCTCTAACGAGGCGACAACCTTTCGCGTTGAATCGCGACGCGGACGAGCGGCGAAGAAGAGTCATGGGCTGCCGGCGGCGGGCAGCGGTGGCGGTGTGCCCTGCTGTGCCCCGCGTGCCCTTTCGCGGCGATCAATCGCGGCGCGGCGCGAGCGACGTTCGAAATACGAAATTCCACGCGCCAGCGTGAATCGCGCGTGCGCGCTGGCATTTCGACGGGCGGCCGTCGCTGCGGCTCGTCGGGGATGGTCGGGGACGGCACAGGCCACAGTCGATGACGGTTGCAAATGGCGGCAGCCACGAAGTCTCTGGTACGGGCTCGCGACTAGTTCCACGCCTACCGTGCGCCCCGCGAGCGAGGCGAGCCGTACGCGAACGTGCAGTCCCAGCGCCCAGATCGGTACGTACGTGTAGCCCACCCGAGGAGCGAGCCACCCGGCGAATCGCGCCCGATCGCGCCGTCCGTCCGTCCGGCGTCGGCGGTCCGGTCCGCGCGGACTCGCGGCGCCCTTGGAATCCCGGCGGACGACCCTCCGCGGCCGCGCGCGGCACGAGAGACAGCTCTCGAAGGTACGACCGAGCGTGCACCGACCGTCTCTCCTTTCTCCGAGAACCCGTACCTCGCTGCCGTTCCTCGATCGATACTTTCACGCGATCGTCGGCCTCCCCGTCCGTCGGCCGGATCCGTTCCTCCCCCCCGTCGTCTATCCCGACGACGGTCGCGCGTACGTGTCCCCTCTCCCCCACCCCTCGCCTTTGCGGTGGCCAGCCGGGACGGACGACGGGGTCTTGTCATCGGGTGCGCGCCGCTGTCAAAATCGCGTCCGTTGGAATTCGGTGAACGGGACCGCGTTCGTTGTCGCTGTCGCTGTCGCTACCACCACCGGCTCGAATCGTTCGGACGAGCTAATCGCGAAGCGGTTGAACTTTATACTCTGGGGCCTCCGCTCGGCGCCACGTACGACACGTTTTCCCCGATAGCGCGTCCGGAGAGAGAGAAGAAGAAGAAGTAGTAGAAGGAGAGAATTAGTTTTGCAATTGTAAAAGGACGGCACGCGCGCGGGGTGACGACAGGAGCGACCGCAGTCGTCGTGCGTCCCCGCCGTTGCGTCACGTCGTTTTTAGTGAGCGAAACAAATACCAATTACAGTACATCTGCGTCGGAGCGCGATCTCTCTAAGCGTCTCAGATTGGAGGGGAATGAACGTCCGAGTGTCCTCACGAGTATCTCTGTCTTTCGTTCACAGGTAGTCTTGAGCGAGACGAGGCAAGATGCCGGCCGTCAGAGGAGATGGTATGCGTGGATTGGCGGTATTTATATCGGACATCAGGAATTGTGAGTAACGTCGTGGCCGGCATTTCTACAATTTTTCTTCAGTAACACCAAATTCCATTGCTTTCATTGCCATATTCATTGAATTATATAATGCGATTCCTGCCTCTGCGAGTCGCTCCGCAAGCTGTTCTTCCTGCGAATGCGCTGCTCCTGTATTTTAGTGTTATTTAACGACATTTCATTCATTGAACGATAATGTGCCATTGAAACTGAAACGGTTGTGCGATGTGTTTGACACTGGGAGGAGCAGGAGAAAGGGGGCGGTGTTCTGATACAGGCCTATCTTCTTGATATAGCTCTCAATATCAATTTGCGGTACATTAGCATCATTTGCTAAAAATTTATTAAAAACAGACACAGGTCCACTTAAGCTATATATAGAGATCACAATTATATAGTTTAACACATGTACATATATATATATATATATATATATATATAATTTATTTATATCATTGCATCTCTCAGAAAGGGATTGCCTTTGATAAGTCAATTGGCAATTACTGTTATTTTCCATATCAAATATTTTTGCTGACATGTTATTTCTGATTGATATTTACAATAAAAATTAATCATGGTATTTATAGCGAAAATATAAATTAATATACTACAACCATGAAATTTATATTATTTTAATAGAGATTTTTTTTTTACAGAACAATCAAATCATTTTTATTAATGATTATAGTTTTATAATTGTTCTATAAGGAGTACACATTCTAACATGTTTTTTTTGCTTTTTAAAATGTTATATCAATTTTACCAGGCAAAAGTAAGGAGGCAGAAATTAAGAGAATTAACAAGGAACTGGCAAACATACGCAGCAAATTTAAAGGAGACAAAACACTTGATGGATATCAGAAAAAGAAATATGTTTGCAAGCTGCTGTTCATTTTCCTTCTTGGCCATGATATCGACTTTGGACATATGGAAGCTGTTAATTTACTTTCATCAAACAAGTATTCGGAGAAACAAATTGTAAGTACAATCATTCAAATCATCAATATATGCATGATAATGTAGCAAATAATAATGCTATTTTATGCAATTTTAGGGATATCTTTTCATATCGGTCCTAGTGAACACTAATAGCGATCTGATCAAGCTAATCATACAAAGTATAAAAAATGATCTCGCCTCGCGCAATCCGATTCATGTTAATTTGGCGCTACAATGCATCGCCAATATCGGCAGCAAGGAGATGGCAGAAGCCTTCGGCAATGAAATTCCAAAATTACTCGTCTCAGGGTACCGTATTTGCTGCTATGTATAGCCACTTCGACGGTTTGTATTATATTTTGTCCTGAAATAATACTTGTTCTATAGAGATACTATGGACGTTGTGAAACAAAGTGCCGCGTTGTGTCTGCTACGACTGTTACGGACGGCTCCCGACGTTGTACCCGGCGGTGAATGGACGTCGCGTATAGTTCATTTATTGAACGATCAACATCTGGGCGTCGTAACAGCCGCGGCGTCACTCATAGACGCTCTTGTAAAAAGAAATCCCGACGAATACAAGGGCTGCGTTAGTCTTGCAGTTTCGAGATTAAGTAGGGTATGTTATTGAAGTATAAACAATTAATTATGTGATAACAGTAAGAGAATGTTATCTGATATTTTTTCCGCGATTGTAGATTGTTACATCGAGTTATACAGATCTGCAAGATTATACGTATTACTTTGTACCAGCCCCGTGGTTATCTGTCAAGTTGCTACGTCTGCTACAGAACTATACACCGCCAGGTACTTAATTCATATGTGGAGTTGTGCATACAATATGTCAAGAATTTATTTGCAATTTATATTATATATATGTATACATTTTTCTGCAGCCGAAGATCCAGGTGTGAGAGGCAGATTAAACGAGTGTCTAGAAACAATATTAAACAAAGCTCAAGAGCCACCAAAGTCGAAGAAGGTCCAGCATTCAAACGCGAAGAATGCTGTACTCTTTGAAGCCATTAGTTTAATTATTCACAACGACAGCGAACCTAATCTTCTTGTACGGGCGTGCAACCAGCTCGGTCAGTTTTTATCGAACCGCGAGACCAATTTGCGATACCTGGCACTCGAATCTATGTGTCATCTGGCTACTTCAGAATTCTCGCACGAAGCTGTAAAGAAACACCAAGAAGTAGTTATATTATCGATGAAGATGGAGAAGGACGTTTCTGTGAGACAGCAAGCGGTAGATCTGTTATACGCTATGTGTGATAAAAGTAATGCTGAAGAGATTGTCCAAGAAATGCTAAATTATTTGGAAACAGCTGATTACTCGATTAGAGAAGAAATGGTTCTTAAAGTAGCGATTTTAGCAGAAAAGTACGCGACTGATTACACTTGGTATGTCGATGTTATCCTAAACTTGATCAGGATAGCGGGCGATTACGTCTCCGAGGAAGTTTGGTATCGAGTTATTCAAATTGTTATTAATCGAGATGATGTTCAGGGTTATGCTGCAAAAACCGTCTTCGAGGTAAATAAAATATAATTAGTTTGCTAAAATTGTTTAACGTTCTACATATATACGTTATACTTTGCAGGCACTGCAAGCACCCGCTTGCCACGAAAACATGGTTAAAGTCGGTGGTTACATACTTGGGGAGTTCGGTAATCTCATAGCTGGTGATCAACGGTCTTCTCCAGCTGTTCAGTTTCAATTGCTACATTCCAAAGTAAGTAATTTTTTACTTGCAAAAAGTGTGTTTTTGAACATATGTATATAAATTCATATTTTGCAGTATCATTTATGCTCTCCTATGACTCGAGCATTGCTGCTTTCGACGTACATAAAGTTTGTCAATCTCTTCCCTGAAATACGAAGCCAGATACAAGATGTTTTCAGGCAGCATAGTAATCTACGTAGCGCGGACGCTGAGCTGCAACAAAGAGCATCGGAATATTTACAATTGAGCATTATTGCCTCAACTGATGTCTTGGTATGTTTTATGTAATTGAAAAGTATTAGGCTCAATGGCATCAATGGCATATCTGTTTTTGTAGGCGACCGTATTGGAAGAAATGCCGGCGTTCCCCGAAAGGGAATCCTCTATTCTTGCAGTTTTGAAGAAGAAGAAACCGGGTCGAGTACCGGAAAATGAAATCAGAGAGAGCAAAAGCCCGGCGCCAAACGCTAATCATCACGCTGAACCTCCTGCTACTGCTGTCACCGTGGCAGTTAACAATTCCTCTGCTGATCTGTTAGGATTGTCCACGCCGCCTTCGTCTCAACCGTCTAGTAATACTGGCGTGTTGCTCGATGTTTTGGGAGATATTTATAACATGCCAAATAAACTTGGTGCTACCAACGGCACCCAAAATACATACAACCCTAAAAAGTAAGACATCTTTTATTAGAGATTTTTTTTTATATAATTAAAATATTTATATTTGGACTGTATTTTTTAGGTTTGTCTGTAAGAATAACGGCGTTTTGTTTGAGAATGACTTGATACAGATCGGTGTAAAGTCGGAATTTAGACAAAATCTTGGACGCGTAGGTCTTTTTTATGGTAATAAGACACAATACGCATTGCACAGTTTTCAACCGCAACTATCTTGGTCGGACGAGAATCAAGCAAAATTAGCCGTACAAGTAAAACCTGTTGATCCTATATTGGAAGCTGGCGCTCAAATTCAGCAAATGATCAATGCAGAATGTATTGACGACTATAACGGTATGTTACTTTGACATTTCTACAAATTTTTAATAATTGATATCTTTCATTACTCACGTTATACACGTCTGGTATTTATTTACAGATTCGCCGAGCATGATTATCTCCTTCATTTACAATAATGTGCCACAGAAAATCACGATGAAGTTACCATTAACGATTAACAAGTTCTTCGAACCGACAGAGATGAATGGAGAATCTTTCTTTGCAAGATGGAAAAATCTCGGCGGGTATGTTACATAAGAGCAATACACTCACAACAAAGAAAGATTGATTCGATCAGTTTATCATTTAATTTATTTTCAGTACGAATCAACAACGCTCGCAGAAGATTTTCAAAGCGGTGCAACCGATGGATCTGACACAAGTACGCACGAAATTACAAGGATTTGGGATGCAACTGCTTGACGGAATCGATCCGAATCCGGATAACTTTGTCTGTGCCGGTATCGTTCATATGAGAGCGCAGCAAGTGGGTTGCCTGTTGCGTCTTGAACCTAACAAACAAGCCCAGGTAAATTCTTCAAGCTCTTGAAGGATTTAATGCCATAATAAGTGTGTGATTTGTGTTTTTATTTAACTGAACATTTCTTGTTTACAGATGTTCCGTTTAACAGTACGTTCGAGTAAAGAATCGATGTCGGTAGAGATCTGTGACCTGCTGGTGGACCAATTTTAAACGGCCTAGCAGGCGTAAATATTATCAAGAAATTAGCAACATTACGTCGTGAGAGGACATATCATTATCGAACGATGATGTCATCTCGCGTCGTTCAAAAAGATACTGATGGTTATTTGTTAAGAAATATTTGCGTTGTACCCAAGCTTACACTCATAACGCTCTTATATAAAATCTATATCTTCGTGTAGGTAGAAAGTTTCGTGTCACTGTATATCATTTCATTCAAGAGGCGTAGAGTTTGAATCAGGACTATCGAAATCAGGTACAGAAAGAACGCGAGGAATGTGTATATGAACTGGCTATGATAGACAGTATTATCTCATAATTGAGGATACTAAGGTGTGGATCTGTTTTGAATGCGTCTATATCTTTACAATCTACATTACAATCTACAATTTAAGCGTATGAAGCGAAAATGTGAAATGGAGAAAAGGAATGAAGAGCTAGAGATTTTAGCTGCGGATATGTACGTATTGTAGAAACACTCGAGCCGCATCATAGAAACAAAGTAAATAAGATTTTTTTTTTACTGAGTTTTATAATACAAGTTTTCCTCCGTATCGTTACACAATTTATATAGTTGTTAAACATCAATTGATCACAGATGTGGAACATCTCTCTTTGCACATTATTTTATTTAACCTCGTTTTGTACCTACGCGTCGCAAGTTTTGTTCATATTCATGAATTGCTTGCATAGATATTTTGCCATGAGATTGCCGCGTGAACGAGAGTAGATTTGGGCACAATGACAGTAGTTGTATAATATGAGCTGTTCATCTATAGATATATCCTTATATTTAACGGAGCTGCGAATTAATTATTGTGTATAATTAATAGTTTATATTTAATTGTCTCTGTCCTGATTTTGATTTTGAAAAATGTCCTAGATTTTCTGTATCATTAATATTGACGTATAAATCCATGGCTGGTTATTTCTACGTTTGCAAAATGATATGGGAAGTATTATCGTATTAGTACATCATTAATTGAAATTTAAATGTTTGCAGGTTAACTATTTGTAACTAGAAATACGTTTTATTATCTTCAGAGTCTTGCGTATATTTCGGTAAGATGTATATTTCGGTAGAATGTACAACTCTGTACAGATAATATTTACTAATTGAAGTTTTGCGGAATATGTTTTATAATAACAGCAGGAAGAGCAGCTCTAAATATCGCTTTATAACAATCGGTGTACATATTATCGGTAACCGATTTTATAAAGCTTTACATACAATTGTACATATGAAATTGATCACAAATGGCTATAAATATTTTCAGGATCGATTGCGCTATTCATAGCCATACAAGCTCAAATTTGTTTCTTCAATTATGCTTTATTTCAGGGAAGTAAGATGTATATTTTTCATATTCATATAGTGTAAATCCATGTCTAATGTTCCCCTTGTATTCCTTTTCCCTTAGATTATAGTATATTAGCTGTATTTTAATTATAGTAGATGCAGGTCGAGAGAACACGGCGCTATCAGTTTTTTACGACTTGATTTATTGCATAATGAGATTTTATTATTATTACCTGTCCCCTTTTTCTAATGTTATTTTACAATAGGATATTTTATTGTTAGACATATGATTACAATTGTTAAATCATAAGCAATGTGAAACGAAACATGAGCGTTTTATATTTTCACTCCTCTCGTTCTCATATAATAATTAATGTTTCAGAGACTATGTTATAACAGAGAATAATCTTTTTTCTCATCTACATACATAAATTACTATAAAATTTAATTGACAATTTAATAGACGTATAATCCTAGTTAAAAATAGAAAAAGAGAACGTAACAATTTGCCGAGTTATACTATTATATTTAATATAAGTTTAATAAATGTAAAATTTATATAACTTATTTTCTATATGCATAGATGACATTTTAAATCGCAATCTTTATTTAATTCGACAAATGAGATACAAATTAAAAAATTTCAATATTTTGATTTAAAAATTCAAAGTAAAATTACAATAAAAAAGTATAAATGTCCATTTTTTCACATAACCGTCGTAAACATTGAGATATTTGTCCGTCAGTGTTTCACAAGTTTAAACATTCCTTCATAGTAGTTTCTTGTCCAGGGTCATGAAATACTGCAGAACTGTGATCTTCAATGTTTTTCTATCCTCAAATCTTTTTCTAATAAGAAATTGTTAATGGATCGAAGATAGAAATTTGATGGGATTAAATCAAAATTATGTGATGGTACAGAATTTTTACTTCCGCATATATTTTGAAATGTAATTTGAAATGAAAAAAAATGTAATATATATATATATATTATTTTGTTTCTAATATATATATATATATATATATATATATATATATATATAATACACTTTAAATATCTATGTTTGCATAAATTTCTCTCTTCAAACTATATTAAGAATGTTTTGTAATTTTTATAATTTCGTACGTAACATAATTGTCTTTTATTAATGAATCTTATGATATAAGTTTTTATGAGCTTTGCTCTTCCGAATTTTATGCGTTAGAAAAAGTGAGAAAACTGATTAACGTGAACCCTCGACCAACTATTGACCACCAGTCATGGATTCTGCGAGAAAATTTGATAACGTTACGTTTTAAAAAAAAGACAGTCAACGAGATTTATAACAATATTTCCCTCATGCGTATACAGTTATCATACAGTCCATTTATTATATAGAGATGAGAATCGTGTTGCGCTTAGATTTAAAGGCCCGTGCACGATCTAACGATTTACGTCGCAAAAGACTATTGCACGAATTTAATTTCGAATTATACGTAAAACTAAATACATTATTAAAATATCACGCGAAATTTATCTAGATCGATGGATCGTGCACGGGCCGTTTCACATTCAAATGAAAGTTGCGTTAATATATATGTATAATATACATACCTTTATATTATAAATACATGAATTATATATATGAATATATATATATATATATTCATGTACATACATCAAGAGAAATGTGTGGCGACACACGGTTGTTAGATTATCACGCGGCGATGCTCCGATCAGCTATGACGATCGGAAGCCGTCGGTGTCGATGCGATTCAATATTTGACTACGACACGTGCCGAATATTCGAATAATTCGAATATCTCGAATGTCTATCCGCGTGATTCGTTATTACCGTTATAAAATTCGTCGGTATGCCGAATACTCAGAAAGCCGCGCGAAGCAATATGATACAAAAGACCTCATGTGATTCATCGCATCTCGCGTTTAGTGCCTATCGCCTCCTAATTTAGGATTATCTAAATTATTCGCGAACATCGAGATATTCTAATATTCGGACATTCAAATGTGTAGTCTTAAAAAATACTCGTTTGTTCGCGAGAGAGTTAAAAAAAAAAGAAAAAAAAAGAAAGAGTGTCTGACCGTTGCGCGGGAGTATGACCCTTTCGCGCTGTCGTTCTGTGTCGTTGTCTCCTTTTCATTGCGGTCTAATCGTGTACAGATTTAATGTAGAAATTTAATAGATTTACCGCGAGAGCAACTGCCGAAACGGTTGATGAGCGGGAAAAAAAGAAAAACGCAAGCGCAGGGAGCGAATCGCTATTTTCGATCTCGCTCGCGCTCATGGGCGAGTATATTGTATGATAATATCATAGTAGATTGCGATTTTGGCCCCGTTACAATTAACGATGCTCATCGTATTTATTTCCTCCGTGTAGCATATGCATGGGTGTTGTCCCGCGTGGTTTTTGACCGTCTCGACTTCGAGGTCAAATTAAAGTTAACGAACGTACATTGGTCTTGATCTCCAGCTGCGATTAGTTGTTATGTTACTCTTCTCCTGACGCGTGGCGAGTCTTTCGTAGGAGAGTATTTCGTTCTAGTTTTGCACGTGGCACATCGTTCGAATACACGTATTTTATTTTTTTTCCACATATTGCGAACTCTCCATTCAATTTATTGTCCGTCGAATTCCGAGCTTCGGGGAGATTCACGGGAATTCGAGAAACCGTAGTTTCTACATTCAATCTTTACGCGAGAACAACTCTTTACGTCCCCTAGCGTGCGTTTGTTTTCGTCCTTTCTTTCTCTTCCGAATACCGCTCTAGCCGATTCCTATGCAGAATAAATCGTGCAAGCGTTCTTTCCTGGATCACCGATTTATTTTGTATCGTTTAGCTTTATATGTACATGTACGTTTATAAGACATTATTGATTTATATCATAAAATAATATATATATACATAAATATTATCTCTCATACAAAAAATATGCCTACTCTGCCCGACTCTTGATTCTCTCTCTTTCTCTCTCTGTTGTTCCGACACAGTTTAAGTTCAATCACACTTGTGCCGTATTTCTATTTAACCGTCGAAATTCTTGCAAGATGTGCAAGAACATTGATTCATTGTAATCTTTATAATTAGACTACGGATTTCTGTGCAAATACGTATTTTCTTAAAAGACAGGAAAATGTTGGCAGGCCAAAACCTGTTTCATCGAAAAAATTCTGAACGTTCTAAAAATCAGGGACCGAACTGCAATTGGAATTAATTATAAAAGCATAAATACTCGTATGGGAGCCATCTGACAATGCGTTTTCATGTACTGAGAGCGTGATTTTAGACAATTACGTCTAGGGTACAAAAATTTATTATACGATAAAGTATAACGAAATAGTACGATAAACGGAAGTAAACGACAATATTTACGTAGCGTTTAGCTAAGATATATTTACAACGTATTCTTAAAAATACATTTTACAGTACTAAAATAAATTAATGATACCATTTAATACATTTAATATATTTGTGTAGCGATAAAGTTCGTCACTGGCCGGCCTGTCCGTCCACAAATATTCCAGCGTTTAATTAATTACGTCTCCGTTTGGCAATGAGATTTGCTGATACCTATATGAGACATTGAACATGTCGCAGCTCGAGAGATACGTTGACGCGTTAAATCATATTTGACATGAAATTTTATCAATAATGGACACCATCGGTATCAATGTAATATTAGTATACTTTGCAGTCTTATCTAATATTCACGAGAACTCTACACGTGATAATGAAAATTTATCGGTTTTCTAAGTCTGTGAAAAAATTGTGACTTATCCTATTTACAATTAGCCTCTATTCTTTTCGGAATAGTAATTCGATGTGCAGCAATTCTCAGCACGTTAATCGCTCTCGGAGTCTTTTTTTTTTTTATTCTGTAGCGCGTCATGTACCGTCTGCGATCCAATCTTGACTTCACGTACTATCTCGCAAGATTAGGCCTTGAACTTTCTTTTCTTTTTTTGGGAACAAAAATAATTAGGGTTAAATCTGGGCGAGTAAGAAGTGTGCGGGACCACCGGCATGTCGTTGACTGCCAAAAACTGTTGTGTCATCAGATGTGATACGAGGATGAACTGGGGATGAACTTGACAATGACGCAACGCAATACTTAAATTGTTAATGAAAATCGTCTGCCAAAGTGCCATATAATATTTCAATGAAGTTATAAATGTTACGAATGATTATAATCAACGTTCGTATAATTTTTCTAACGTCATCATTTATCTTGTGTGTGGACGATGTTTGTGACGCGCTATAGAAAAAAGGTTTCAAGAGAGCATTTGAAGTATGACTGAGGTCGCTGTATCAAGTGACAAGGGAATATTAAAGAAGAAGAAAAAGGCCAATTGTGTGTGTGAAAATAGGATAAATGTAAAATTCTTTTTAGACTTGAACCGAGAAATTATTTTGGATACCTCCATATGCATAAAGTAAGTCCAAGTAAAGGCTTGACTCTCGCGGTGCGATGTTGTTTGTATGTCGTCAGAGATGAGAAATGACACAATTATTTGCTACATACAGCTTTGTCTCTTAGTTTTTTTTCTCTTAAAAATATAATAATTTCGTAATCATGAAACCTTTGTAAAACATCTGTCACGTAAAAGTGTAAAATAATTCTTGAAATAAAAAGATACATTTCTCAGCTATCAAAAATTTATCACGATGATTTTGCGTAGCAAATAATTTATTGCTTATCATTTTCGCCTCTTACGTCATACCGCGAGAGAACCGAGCCGTAAGATCATTATTAAACATGAATATCGCAAAGAGGACGGAAAGTAAACGACGTACATGGTTCCAGAGATGTTTGTCAAAAAATATTAAAAAATATCTCATACATATGCATGAGCGTAGCCACAATTTTAATAGGGGTGGGGAAAAAGAGTAGGAACAAAATTTCAGCTTTTTTTCAACACCTCTGCTAGTTCCAATTTTTTAAACTTTTTTTTTTTAATTTTTTATCTTTCCTAGAGAATAAAGTATAAACCACTCATTAGCCAATGATTATTTAATTTTTCTCTCTCTTTCTCTCTCTCTCTCTCTCTCTCGCCAAAATTATTTTTATAATTTAATTTTCTTTCTGTCCCCTTTGTACACCCATGTATATATGTAAGGAATGTTTATGTTCACGTTTAATTAATTTTTAATTTAAAGTACGCTGCTACATGAATTATTAGGATTCAGACAAATAGGCGAGAGTTTGTCAGTCGCCTGTTTGTCTGAGTTGCCTTATGGAGACCAGTATAGCATGTGACCTTGTATAATGGCTAAAACGTAGAAGATATAAAAAAATAGGTGAGACAGAGATCTACGAATCAGCATAAATTTTTGATAAATGTCGTGTGTCCAGCGCGTCCTTGCAAGAAAAGAAAAAAATTTTCTGTCACAATAATTTAATAATGTCGAGATATTGGCAACATGATATTATTTACTAAAGCCAATCGAAGAAACACATATCGGGAAAACTTTCACCTCGAATACGTTGAATTTAGCATGAACTCATTTATTGATATCGATCGGTTCTTTTTTTTGCTGACTGAACTCTTTAATCTTGAAACTAGTCCGTTTGTCAAAAAAAAAGAAAAAAAAAGGGAACTTAAGAAAGTAATCCCGATCCATCTTCGATTGCCGAAACTAGAATACACATGCATTTCTCTAGTTACAAGCTTCATATCCATCTTATGATAAATATACAAAGTGATTTTTTGTATAGTAATAAAATCCTCTTCAGGGACGAATTTTTAAAAGTTGAAAAATAATAATAAAATATTATTCTATTTTATTATTATTTTAACCAAATTAAATTATGTTTTACTTTCAAATTAAATCTACAGTTAAACGAGAAAAGTTTAAGAAGAATTAGAAATACTATGGCGAATAATGTACATTTTTCTGTTATGAGCAGTACATTAGAATTTAAAAGAGAAACTAAATGCACGCGTTCGTGTCAGTGCTTGAAGAGGATAATCAAAATACGCTTAGAAATGTACACTGTATAAGCCGGTGTACAGTCGCAGAGATCTAGATCCGTAAACGGAATAATGTACAAATAATGCTGAAAGTTTTAAACACAGTCGTATTGCGCAATGCAGGCGTTTCCATTGTTATACTTTACGGCGCCCGACGATATTTATATCTTTCAATCGTTCGCATGTGCAATCCAAAAAGCGCATCAATTAAATATGGATCAGAAGGTTGAATTCGTAATCGCGAAGGCCAGAAATATTTTCGAGACGAAATAACGTTTAAAGATCACGTCGACTTGACATCCGCCAATATTGATCACGCTGATCTCGAGTGAAATTGAAAGGGCATGCCGATTTCACATAGATTCGAGCGTACATTGATTCGTTGTAAGTGCAACTCTCTTGTCATCAGTCGTGACGATAATCTGTATAAATCTAGATGCAATAATCATATATTGGAAAGCACAAAAATAAATCGCGGGAAATTTCTCGTAGAACGATGTCCCACGATATGGCGATTACGATGTAAGAGCTTGGACGTAATCTACAGCATCTACAGCGAATCTACAGACAACGGCTACAATGATATATCCACTTGTAATACGACTTGCAATACAGACCTAAATATTAAAAATGTAACAGTCTATTCGTATTCAGGAGAGGGATTTATTTATATGCTAATATACTTAGCGGGGTCAGGGAGTATTTTCCATCTCCTTACTGCGTCGCCCGATGTAGCAACCGACGGCGAACAATCGAAATTCTAGCGGACAAATAAATGAATATTCATTTCATGAATATTTCCCATTTTTGAACTCGTACCAAAGTCCGTACGCTACTCCAGAACAAATTAATTCTCTTAAGCGCTAATTGACTAGCATTGAAGGATCGATCAATATCGAACATACATTAGTCTTCTAATCCTATTACGGGCCTGTGAAATTTTCTTTTTTACCTCTACGCGATCCATTTATTTCTCAGATGAGTTATCCAGTCGTGATCCAGTTTCGAGAATTCTGCAACAATCGTGAAAGCTTTATACCTTCCTTTTCGTTATCCGACAGGCAAGAATGTGTCATCAGAGCGTGTTTCTTCGTTATTATTCAGGATTATTGTTCGGACGATGGTTGGAGCCTCTGCAAATCGTCCGATTCGACTAACCCAGGATCCGTCTTGTCCCTCAGGATGGCCTCCACATCCTTTTCGAGTACCTGGTCCCTGTCGTACAGTTGGAAACGGTAGGCCGGCTCGTTCACCAGCACGCTCTCCTCAGCGGTGCTCTGCGCGTCCTCCGGCGCGAGGAAGAACTTGGCGCGACCCTCGCATTTACGCCGATAGTCCGGATTGTCCGGCGCGGGCCGATGGCACGAGTCGCAGACGGTGTCGGAGTACGAGGTGCACGGATGGGCCTCATACAAACCCGGACCGCATCTGGCGCAGTTCCAGCAGGGCTGCGTGCTGTGATGCGGGCTGTACTTGCCGGCGGGGCAACGTTGGCATACGGTGTTGCGGCCGCGAGTGCAACGGACAATCATGCCGTAGCCTGGACCGCATCTGCTGCAGTGCGAGCCGTCCCGGTGGTGTCTGATGTGAGGCCTGCTCTCGGCCGCCTGGAAACGCAGAGAACGGCAGATGGTTAGTGCCTCTAGAGAGGAGGAATCCGGCGTGAGAGAGTGGCCACGCGAGTGACTCTACGTCTCGCGATCTTCGGGATCTCCGAAATGATTTAAAAATTGATTGCATTGTCGCTTGGAAACGACCAGCTGACATCGAGTGACATTTCTGAACTTTTATGTCAGGGTTGGGTGAATCAATATTTTTTTTTTTTTAACTTGAGTTAACGTTAATTATAAAATTTATTTAGTTAAATTATTTTAAAATTATGCAGATTATTCTAAATAACAAAACAATATGAATTGTCAAATAAATTTAATATTTTATTTGTAAATTAAATTTATAAAATAACAAAAAAATGTTTTTTTTTAGAAATGCATTTCTTTTGTCTTACTATTTTTTTCTTTCGCAGATAAACTTAGAAAAAAAGTTAATAAATTGAAGTTTACGTGTTTTAAAAACAACTGATGAATAATATAAGGCCGAGAACGAGCTATTCTTTGATTTTTCGAATTTATTTTAATCTTAACAACCAAGATATAGTTGGCGGCCTATATACCGCTAACTGTATCTGGGTTGTTAAGATTAAAATAAATTGTAATTCGAAAAAACCAAAGAATAGCTCGTTCTCGGCCTTATATTATTCACTGTTTATTGATACGAGCGTAAAAAGATTGATATTAAAAATAACTACTTGAAGAATTAAAAATTAACCAATTTAAAATTAAATGTAGCAAGATAAAAATTATTAACTTCTTCGCTTAATTGTTTAAACTTTTACAACTTTTTAACAAACTGCTACCCAACTCTATTAAAAGTTAAGTATGAATGTTGGGTTCCTTCCAGCGATGTAAAGCTGTTTCTAAAGACAATCCCTGTCCCGCGAATAAATCGTACTAGGGTAGCGAATGATCATTGCTGCACTGGACACAATTTTTCTACTTTTAATATATATATTTTTCTACTTTTAATATATATGAATTGATAAAATGCAAGTTTAACCGTCCAACAACAGGTGCACCATAGAAGGCGGCCACCTGACTTCGAGGGAACACCTTGCGCCTTTCTTCCGCCTACTTCGGGCAGATCGAGAGACGCGATATATGAGCCTCCGTACTCTCTCACGCATAAAATGCTGCTTTTAATACGTTAGGATATCCGCTGTACACTCACTTTCGCCGACTAATTTTCTCGAAATAAATGAGATCCGATCGATCGCCCCAATCCGAAAGCTCTCTTTATTTCAAACTTTCCAAATGTCCAGTAATATTATTACAATATATCTTAATTAAGATGTATTATTCAAATATATCTCATTTATTCCTAACTGTTTCTTTCCGTATAATGCAACAAAGTTTGTCTCATCTCACAATCAGACAAAGGTTCACACATAAATTTAAATCTCATATAGAGTCGACGAACTTTCAATGGCTTCATGTTATTTCTTTTTTTTTCAAAGAATAAAATTTCGATCGTAGTTGAATTTTGAACATTATTTGTCTCACATGGAAGATTTTTGTTCGCAGTATTTTTCGGGACGTTATCGTTTGAAACGACCACAGAAGCGCAGGTAAAAACAAGTAAAGAAAGAATGAGAGGCGATCCCATTTTACAGCAGCTGTTGGCAGCTGCTCCGTGCGGCACGCGCCGACGGTCACCACGCATCACGCGAATCGTTAGCACCGGGCCTTAATTTGAAACCCTTCACCTTACCTCTGTGCACACACCGCTGTCGCTTGTTCGATAGCATTATACGTCGTCGGCTCGCCATCGAGCCTCTCGCGACACGAATTGTTGAGAAAATAACACTCGTCTTTTCTAAAAACAATTTTGTATTATCAATCCCGCACTATAAATACGTAATAATATCTTCAATTTGTGAGAAGAACTACTGTAAGAAGTCTGAGATTTCTTTGGCCTGTAAGAATGCTCTTTTTATAAAATTATACTTTCTTTTATTACGAAACGGTAAATTCATAAAATAAATTGCTATAAGCATATATGGATACAGTGAAAAACTAACTTTTAATATTATTCTAAATACGTTGTATATGTATATGTTTTAGTTCCAACTTACATCAGTTTGTGTTAAAAAAAAAGAAAAAAAAATTTATATACAAAGAATATTCGTTTCGCGTGGTTGATAAAACAAAATTGTTCTTAGGAGAAACAGACATTATTTTCTGAGTATTTCACAATAGGATGTTCATCATTTTATCTCAGATGCAGCATGAGTCACCGTCACATGAAAGGATGCTGTCAATTTACTAAGTTAGTAAAGGATTACGATTCCTCGAAGTGAATTTATTACCTCATCGAGCTATTAGTTAATTCGCTCACAATGATAAATCGTCGAGTATGAAATAAATCTTCCCGATAAATTGATTTTCGGAAAGAGGAGAATATAAGCGAAAGCAAATATAGATAAGATTTCGCTTCTCTAGTTAATTTCAAAGCTTGGAATTTTAATGGAAAATCGTATTGGCGGTGCCGAAGTGAGTTAAGAAACCGGAGCACTACGGTTAGGGTTTAATTTCAGCGAAGAGCGAAAATACTTCGGGAACAGCAACAAGCAAGAAACATCGATCTTCGGGGGTTTCTCCGAAGAATCGCTCGAAGTAAGAGTGGAACGTTGCATTCTTCAATGAAAATATATACCCTTGAGGGCTTCGCAACAGTCGAGAAGACACGGCGGTTTTGCCCGGGCAAGATTTATCGATCGGAAAAAAGCTCGTTTGTAGGAACCGCAGAGTGTTCTTGTAGCTCAGAGACGAGCCCTCGTCGCTCGGAGCACCGACGCAAAACGATACAAGAGCACTGGCCAGGAGAGAAAGAGAAGGATTCGCGCGCCGCGTTGGGAGCACCCTTTGGCAATTTCCGATATTTCTTTTCGCCGACTCTCTCTCTCTCTCTCTCTCTCTCTCTCTCTCTCTCTCTCTTGCCAACCGTAGGCACGTTGCAAACTGATTATACGAGTACGCAGTGGAAACACGGGCCTCACGAGCCCGACAACCCACGGCGTGGCACGATAAACGTCGATGCTAGACACCGCGGGAAGAGAGGCGCGTCGAAGAGTATCATCGGTGTTCACCTGCAACGCGAAGATATTTTTTTTCTCTCTTTTTTTTTGCGATACAACTTTTAGAGATATATCGACTCGACCACTGACAAAAGCCGGGCGGGGTCTGCTAACGATCCGTAACAACGATGACGGAAGTAACGTTGCGTTCATAGTGCAACGAGTATGAATAGAAACTTCCGGTATGACGAACCGAACGGAAGCGGTAATTGCCGGTCCCTTTTGTGTCCCACTTCTGCTTCTTTTTTTCTCTCCTCTTTTCCTAGTCGACACGTCGATACCGATAAATTTCAAACGGATAGACTGCGCGACGGATGCATGTACGCGACGTAAAACTTTGATGACGCCCCCATTCGTTCGGCCAGTTTCACTAAAAGCTGCTTTTTGCGACTTCAGACGCTTTTGCGAAATAAATAATTGCGTTTCCTAGTGAATGTGGCAGGCCAACTAGAAGTAATTGAAGAATCGCGTCGTCAGTATTTATAGATAAGCTTTGAAAATGCTTTCCTTGATCAAATTTATTCACCTCGTAATCGATAATAATTATTTATTATGCCGTTACGTCATTATTAATTATCTTCGCGACCACAAAGATAATTAATGATGACAAAAGAAGAAAAGAAATGCACGCGCGCACGAGCACCTTGCAGAAAGGGCGGCTGAAAAGACTCGTGCATGTGAGTAGGGTGGCGTCGGGCGAATTCTTCTTGTCCGATTCACCTGAAGGAACGTGGCCCACTTCCATTTGTCACCGGAAGAGGTGGATACCTTGCGCACGGGAGAAAAAAAAATTGCAGTAATTTTGAAGCCAAATGGAGACACGTTCCAAACGTTATTACAGGATGAGACGTTTCGTGCTCGTCGCCGATGCACGTTCTCCACCACGGATTGAATCTCTCCGATTTCTCCGCCTAGCTGCCAATACGGATCGTAAGATATTCATTAAATCCGCGCTGTAATAATATTTCTTGCATTTATATTAGAAGATATTAATTAGTTCAACGGAACGGAATATCAAATATTTTTAAATGCAATACAATTAATACAGAGAACATGCGTCCCCATGTTAATTATATTGTGAGGTACTTGGGCCGAATAAGGCTCAGCATTAAATAAACTTTATTTCGGAATTTCTCACTTAAAAACGTGCTTTACGCTTAGACGCTTACGCTTTATATGCTTCAAAAATGTCGTGGAAAGTAGATAAAGAGGGGCTGGTGGAATTGCAACCGGTAGCAGCACGTCTGTTTAGTGTTGAAAAAAAAAAATTGTGAAGAGAGGATGTATAAGTCGTTTTTATAAAAATTTGCTGTAAAATGTATTAAATACCTTACTTTATAGTTTATTTATCGTATTATAATATTATTCTGCTTCTTAACTATAGAAAGTAACAAATATACATTTCGATTTTTTGGAATAAATATATCTTTCTTAGAAACAATGTACTGATTAAAAAAAGACCCATTTATACATTGTTATTTGTTTGTGAAGCTTGCAAGAAGTTAATTGCACCCAAATAACTTCCTCCCAAAAAGTAATTTCCAAAATTAATCAACGATCAAATTAATTGTGCAATTTAACAACAGGGTAAACCCCAAGACACTTTATTTCTGCGATTAATAAAAATTTCTTTTAAAACTTTAGAAGATAATAATGTCTAGTTCCCTTATTATTTTCAATTTATTATTTTCGAAAGCATTTTACAAATTCGAAAATATTTCACAAATATTCCATGTGGAAGAAATATTTTATTTTTGTGAGTGATCGAAATAAAGATTTTATTCTCGCTTGATTTGTTTTCAATATATCCATAAATAGAATTTTTTTAAAATACAAGTGAAGTGACCTTATTCAGCTCCGGTATCTTACGTACAAATATTCGACATTCTTCTCTGTACGGCCACCGAAAGACTCACTGGGGTATAATATTCCAGAGTATATAATATTCCAGATTCAAGGGTATAATATTTCAGATTCTATTATATTTATAGTCTTTTCGGTATACACTCTTACGTTATTTCCGCTTTCGAAGCGAACCGCAAAGTTCCGATACATTTGGAGAAGAGCATCGCCGAAATTGCAACAGGCAGTAAAACCTGCGGAGTCACGGCAGACTGGGTACCCCCTTTCCTCTCATCGTACGAGCGTGTGTTCCCCTCTCATACACGTGTGCGTGTGACTTCCGAGCACACCAGCCGGTTCTACTTCCCGGAGGAAGACACTGGGTTACCCCGAGGGTGAACCCACAGTCGCAGCTGCTTCGAGAACCGCGATAATTATCTTCGGTCCCTACGCACCCTATTGTTCCGTGAACACTCCGCCCTCCGCATATTCCATAAATCGGAGGAGGGCACGCACCTGGACGGAAGGTGGGGGAGGAGATGAAAGCGTGTTCTTGTAACTGTTTTGACGTCGCGAATAAGTTGCGTTAGACATTGTCAGCGACGTGGCCTGCATTCCAGACAAAAGCGCATTTGACCGTTGTCGAAACGCGAAAAATTCAAGCGCCACCAAAAATAGAAAGAGCGTAAAAAGATCAACTGGAATGTGCCCACTGCACTGAAAGACACGAAAAGAATTTAACAATTTCGTTAAAATGCATACACGAAAATAATTATGTTGGATCATCAAAATAATTACGTTGCACTGAAAGAAGGATTTGGTAACTATTATCAAATGTGAATTTTCACTCAGGTGCTAATTCAAGTACAGTCCAGTTCTTGTTGTTACAATTTTGATAGTTTAAAATAACATTTAATAAGCTTTTTCTTACATCAAAATAACGTTTGTTCAATTATTCTGTTACTTTGCAACCTATAAAATAGAAAAAATCCAAAACAATTTTTTCAAGTGTAAATAAGTTCTAAATTATGCAAGTGAATTTTTATCTAGACTAGTATCAGTGCCAGAAAAATACAGGTGCAATGCACTGATTAATAGAAAAATCGCAGCTGACCAATTTAGCGCAATGTTCATCATCAAGCGTTTTCCCTAAACAATTTTTATTATCAATACCTTTTGCGATGCAAAGTGGCGTGCGTGTCGCGTAATCGAACGCTAATGAGAAGGTACAAATTATCGAAGGAAAAGTCGGTGGCGCGAGAAAACGAGGGAAAAACGGGCGGTAATTAAGTTAGCGCGATTGCGCCGTCCAACCATCGCCGGTTACGCTTGTTAGAAATTTCGTTCGCCGGCGGACGATGAGATTCTTGCGTTTATTCAGAGATATCGCGAGGGTGTCGCGACAATTGCATCGTTAAAGAAACCGTGTTCTTCGAGCTCTCTTACGATGCTAATGAGACCCCTTTGGAGAGTCCATTGGTCACACGCACAGGACACCTTACAGCCGGCTCTACGTGTCTATGGAGTCTCGAGGCGTCGTTCTCCAAACAAATCCTTCCACGTCGATAGCTCACAATGATACAACGAAGCTACGTGAAACTTGAACGGATTCACGTCCCATCTTCGCGATGCCGTGGCAACAATTGGACATTCGTGTCCCTCTCCCTTTCCTCTGGCTTCCCTTTGCATCTCATCTCGTAACTCGAGACCTGTGCGCCAACTTATTCTCTTCTGTATTTTTCTCCGAAGTTACGTGGGTGCGTTACGAAGTACCGTTTCGCAAATAATTTTCTTCTGTCATCACCTGTCACGCAGTACTGATACCATATATTTACCAATATGCGCGAATCGCGCGAGATAAACGCATACGGCGTCGTTACGTTAGCGCAGAGAGTAATAACACCTTTTCCTCGCATCTCTCTGCGACAATATAGCTTTGTACGCAACTCTCTCTTTTTCCTTCTCTCTCTCTCTCTCTCTATTCTGTCTCTTTTTCTCTCTGCCTGAAGCATATTGTTATGAATGTTCCTCGTGCCTACGCGGAGGCGTAAGAACGCGAAGGAATCAGGGAACCGGGGAGAGCATCGTGAAAATTGCGCCCCGAGCGGAACCGCCGTCGCCGCCGCCGCCGCCGCGGTCTCCGGGTTCCCATGCCATGCTAATGAGCCTCATAAAGCACGGTGTACTCCAGTGAACCGAATAACCCGCCGACGCACGTGTACGTGCGTAACGTACAAGTGCAACGGTATGCGTGCTGCTCGAGCCTTCACACGTGCAACAATCGCGGATAATACACTTGCGCTCGACTTTGTGCACACTCTGCCATCATGGACGCAAACACCTTGCGATTTAGTGTGTACAAAAATATACACGTTAAGTACTCCAAAAAATTTTAAGGGGTCATTTTTTATACTAATTCAAGATGGGAACTTCATGTAACTTCATGAAACTGCTCGGTTTCAAAAATACCGGGTGTTAAAATTGAAGGAAATATTTTTTTCTTTTACAAAAATTTCGAAAACCACTCGATTATTTTGAATGAAACTTTGGGTATGTTTGAAGAACATGAAAGAGACAAAAAAAAATAAAATTTTTCCTTCAATCTGGACGGCTTGTACAATTTTCGTCTTAAACTAGTGTAAAGAATCATCCCTTAAAATTTTCCCGAATATTTAACGATCACTCTGTACAATGACATATGTAGTTATGCAAATCAGACATATGTAGTTATGAAAATTTAACGACAATTTTGACCGTTTTTCTCCAATGGCAGATCCAATGTTTGCATCATATTTCTCGAATTAGCCAACCTTCTGTCTCGCTTTTTCTCTTTCAATGACATATTTTCGAATTCAGAGAAAAGAAATTGTATAATATTATATTATATTATATTATAAATAATATTATATAATTATGGTATTTTATATTAATATTATTCTAAAATTACGATTAATTATAATTACATTAGCATTGCAAGAACATCTACTATAACATAAATGATTCTTTTTGTTCAACTAAAACTCGAGCTAACCAATAACAGAACATTTCTACCAAAGAAAGAGATAAATTTTAACTTTTACAAAATATTTAATTCTCTGGAATATCTTAATTAAAACTCCGTTTTTTTAAAAATGAAATAATAAAAAGAAAACACATTTTGATTTGTGCGAATTCTGGTTCTCACGCGAATCATACCTTGTTCACAGATAAAATCGCCGTAATGTCCGAGCAATTTTGACATTTCCGGTTCAACCCTGGGGCGCAAGAAAAGCTCTCTCATTTTTCTTTACCACCCCTCATCCTCCTAGCCATTGTTACAAAATCGCGATCCACGGATGTGAGAACTGATTTTATCCGGCGCGACGGTGATATTTTAGCCAGGCGAGCCGCATAGTAATAATTATCGTGAAACCTATCGAAATTCTGTTCTTTCGCACGACAATTGCTATCTCGGCCGTTCTTCCTCGTATCCAGCCGATAATTAGTCCGCCTTGATTAACAGGGCTCTCGTAACACTTGAAATTACCTCCAAGATCATGTAACGCAAGGGAGTGAAAGAAAGTCGCAGAAAATATCAAAGTAAAAATAAAAGAGAAGTAATCCAGCAATCATTTTCTTTTCAACGATGATGGTTTTCATTCATTTTCGACTTTGTTATTAAAAAATATCATTAATTCTCCAATTAAATTTTTTTTCGCGTAATTTGTCTCGCCCTATTAAGAAACAAAAGCATATGGAACGCATGCAATTCTTAAATATCTCTTAAATAAACAACGATAGTTTTATGGTCATTTACTGTTACATTCAGGTAAGTCTAATTAGTGTCTCTTTGTTGGGCTTAATAAAGAAAATTCTTCAAATCCTTATCAAGTGTCAATTTACGAAAAAAAAATGCAAACGTACCTTGATAAATACAGCCAGTGTATACACGATAACGATTGCCATCATCACGCATCGATTGCGAATTAGCTTTCTGCGACTATCCATTGCCTTTTGAGTTCTATATTTTTCGTGCTTCGATCTTGCCACTTCAGTCAGAATCACTTCCGTTTTTCTTTTTTTTCGAGAATTACGTTATATTCATAACTTCTGCATCGGGATATTCAAACGAGGACAATCCCGCGCTCTGATTTCGATTTGGAGAGCGGAAAGTGGAATAATTTGTAACGTTTAAATTAACAAACGTGGAGGTAGAATCGATTTTACACTCAAAGTCCGGGATAAAATATTTTCGATCTCGCGATCGAGAGATAAAACTCGTTCAGCTGACCGTCGCAATGTTACCTCGATGGAGGTTCAACGTGAATTGAAAGGAGTGCATCGGTGCAGCTGTTACTGTTGAACACGCGCCCGGTCACGTGGCCCTTCGTGTCCCTCTCCGCCTTTAGGACGCTCCCGATCAAGCCACATGAACATTCGAATTTTCGTAGAAAAACCATTACGTGTGATTACGTGGACAGACTACTGGATGCACAATTGCTCTGAGACACTAAGACTCTGTTACATTTTACGTGAATTTTTTTATAAAACATTATACAAACTAAATCAAAAAGAACATGCAGACTTTGCTCGTAACTGCGATCGAATTTTGTGACCAAAATTTTAATGCATTCTGTTTAACGGACAATAATTTCATTAAATATCTTATGAAAAGAATTTATACAATATATTTTATACATACATATGTATTTATTTGCAAAAAATGTAGTAAGCTAGTTACAAGAAAAAATCAAATTAACTTTCAAATTTATAAAAAATTGCATGATCATTAATTTAATATTTTTGCATATAAGAAAATAAGTCCAGAGAAATTACTTTGTAATTTTCTAAACAAAATTGCTCATTCATAATTATACAAAGTTCAATATTGATAACACTATCTAATTAAAAGTTTGAATTTAGTAGTCAAAACAAGTAGCAAAAGTTGTACCGAAAGTTGTATATAATTTTTAGAATCATCATTTTTCTCTGTTGTAATTATTTTGGTGTGTAAAAACAGCTGAACATCTCGTGATATGTCGTTACCACTATTGCGCATTAAAATAAAAAGTTTCTAAAACAGGAAGCCGATCATGAAGAGCGGAAACGTGAAAAGTGAAAATTTTTACCATTGAAGTTAATGGAGGAATTTTTCATTTTTCTCGTTTCCAGCCTAGGGAAAAAGTTTCACGATCGACCCCCGGATGTGTATTCCTTCATAAATGATATTCAACGGATATGACGCGTGATTGGTGTGAATCGAGAAAATTTGATTCACGAATAACAAATGATTATAAATGTATTGAATACGTTAAAAAATAACTTTTTGATTGGCAAATTTATATGCAGTTGTCTAAGTAAAAACGTCGATAATTCTTGGGATTGTACGAGTATAAACAAAATTTTACTATATATGGTTTCTAATCTTCGTGTTACGATGTTCGATAATAATATTTCCCTTAATGCGAAAAGTATCGAAAAATAATGTGTTTTCTCTTTCTTAGAATTTCTATTCGAAGCACACTTCTTTCGTAACAAATATGATCGAGAAATAGAGTAATGTCTAATTTAGAACTTGATTCTACGTTCTGTTGAACGAGCGTTATACATAAATAACAGCTCTCCTACACCCCATCGCGTTACATGGGTTCCATTATATCCTATTGTATCAACTACCTATTATATCGAGCTATTTTCTCGTTGGGCGATAACACCAACAAGTACCGACGTGAAAGATTAGAGGGATGCGTCAAAATGCGTTACTTAATTTTCCGAGAATACCTTCGTGATATAGTACTTCAATTCGTGAATTTCGGAACATTCTGCATATAATGTGAAATTTCAATAGAACTACTATTTTAACATTGCAATCATATTTGCACACCACCAATTTTTATCACACAAATTTCGAAATGTAATTCAATAAATATGATAGAAAAAAAGATAGAAAAAACCCAGCAAAATTTAAAATATTTGTAGATTTTTGTTTTGAAAGTCAATTAAAATTAACATGCGATATTGCAATAGAATTATTACAATCGCTTCCTATCACATCAATGCAGTTTTTAATGCTATTACAGTGTTATTATTACATAATACTAATTAACATAGTTATCATTTCGAATAACCCTGGTAGAAATTTTATTCCTTTTTTTAGCAATTACTGAGTAGACTACTACTACTACTCCGGATTCATATGTCATAATTAGAAATGATCAGACGGGGTGACAACTAGGGGCAAGAATAGGGTAACATAATACCAATAAAAAATAAAGTGCTAAACAAATAAAGTTAATAAATGTTCGATTATCATTGAAGGTACTTATCCATGGCTTAAGTATGATACGAAGGAAACATTAATTGCGAGTACAAAAATAAGGAGATCGATGTGGACACTAAGATTTCGTCCGGACAGGAAAACAATTTTAGAGGACTAATCCTCCTGTCCATATCCGTAGAGAAAAGTTGTGTCCACCTGTTGGTCGCACTCAAAGATTTGAATCAAGCTGGTATGGCAGCTACAATATATCAACTTGATTCAACCCTTAGGTGCAAGCCAATTTGCTTTCATCGGAGTGACTTGATCCTCAAGAATTCGGCTAACGATGAAGATATGGAAGCTTTTTGTCATACATGGAGAGATATAGGACATCTTTTTGGCATGAAAGACCAGTAAGTGTATCTTTGATAACCGTTTCGTACAAGCTATTTTGTAATACATAAAATAACATTAATATAATCGGATTTACATCAGGAAGACTGCGGAATTTCCTAATTTTGTGATATCATAAGAAATTATGATAGTTTTATAAGAAGTGAAATCGCGAGTTATCAACTATTGGTGACTAATAAAAATAATTACAACTCATTTAATAAAATTAAAAAAACGTAAGAAATCGTTTCTATGACGTCCAGAAATAGATAAGACAAGATTCTAAACGTGATCCATTACAACTTTTGATTAGACCTCTGACCTATTGTCCCCCTTCATCCCCGGCCAAGCCCTTATCCTGTGACTTGCCACATATACATACACGCCATACAAATATATTCACTAATACATAATGATTTAGAATCCGTCTTACTAGTAACGCGATTAGAACCTTTCAGGAGAAGGTATAATAGGGTGCCCCCCCTCCCTTCCAACGTGATCCGCGCTACGCTTATACAGTCCACAAATTTTAAATAGTAATATTTCGGTAAAATAATACCGTGTTGTACGGGTTGATAATTTATCGAAGGTCCCGTACACAATTGTTTCGAAATTTTTAGTCACGCTGGCCTCGTATTTTTCCCGATTCGCTACGCAGTGAATAGTTATCTGAAAATACGTTGAGAGTCTAACTAAAAGTCGTTGTAACTATAAGAGTGCAATTACCGAAACTTTCTGCAATAAATTTGGTGACCTATGTGTTTTTGTGAATAAAAACTTTGCCTGGTGATTTCAATACCTCAGCCTATTCAAAATTCATCCTCACAGAGAATCTTGCAAGAATCTGAGTTTCCACAATAAAATTTGGCGCCGACGAGCAATAATTCCTTAAAAAGAAGTAAAAAAAAGTGGAAGAGAAAAATGATCGATTGATAGAACAGACACAAATAGAAATGATGAATGATGACAAATCGGATTGTGTAAAACATAATAATACCTACAATAATATGAAAGAAGTCAGATCAAATCCAAATGATCAAAACGACAATAACATAGAAAAATATACAAACGACAAAATTGAAAACAAATATTATGAGTTTCTAGCTGAAGCATGTTATAAGCATGCAAAGCCTATAATCGATCAAAATCCTATGAAACCAAAAAGTTTTGACAATTGGACGATAAAAGAACAATTGGAGCATTTGTTCGATAATATAAAAATATATTTTCCGGGTGTACCAGACTCCTTATTATTTTTCATACCGGCCACCATCCATTGGGGAGATTGCGGTCGAAATTCGTTGGACAAGCCACTCTGGTTGGACATGGAAAAGTTCTAGAGAGGCCAAAAGTTCGCACGAGATCACGTTTCTTCATTGAATTTCGCTAATATAATATCGCTTTTTGCGATATTTACTTTCGTGGATGGGCTAAAACCGCTGATCCTCAACGGACAGTTTCATACACCGTATTTAGCATTCAAGACGTAATATTTCGGCAAAATCACTTGTCACTTCGTATTGATAGACAATAATATTCGCGCAGCTCTAGCATTTATATAAATTAAGAGAAATTAATCTTATCAAGATAAAGTGCAAAAGATTTTTGTATATCTATATATTTCACACGTTATTTTTGATAACACTATCATTTTGCAATTTCGGGGATTTGTAAAGTGTAATAATAGTTGACTGACTCTCTCTCTCTCTCTCTCTCTTTCAAATTCAATTGCTACATCCAATATTCCCTTCCTGATATAAATTAAACTGATAAATTTATTAATGAATTTCTGGTTATCATTGAAGTTGTCAATTACTTGTCTACGGCTCGTCGTGTAAACAATTGGATGATAGAAGATCCGTGGACTTTGGGCACGAAAGCGTACAAAGATATACAAACTGTGCGTAGAATGCACCGTGCGATACGAAAGAAACTCTGCGAATACGACAATGAAGAGATCGATGCGGCCAGTAAAATTGAGAAACCATGGTGTCCGGACAGAGAAACAATTTTAGACGATTTTTCTTCCTGCCCATATCCGATCATAGAGAAAGGATGTGTTCATCTGTTGCTAGCACAAAGGGTTGAATCAAGCCGATATGGCAGCAACACAATTCGCATTCGTCGAAATGGCTTTACTGTACCCTCGAGAATTCGGTATTCATGCTAGTGATGAAGACATGGAAGCTTTCTGCCACACGTGGAGAGGTATAGGATATCTTCTTGGTATAGAAGATCAGTAAGTACTGATGTATATAAATTCATTTGCATCATTTATTAAATCTGTGACATTAATAAGACTGTTTGCCGTAGTGATCAATAATGATGATTTTATATTCTTTTCTTTTTTCTTCAATTTTAAAACGTTTTCTTTTAATAAATTTTCGAGATATTCATAATAATACATCAAAATAAATGTTCCAGATACAATTTCTGCCGCGGCAGTTTGGAGGAAATTAAACAAAGATCGCACGACTTTGTCGAAGTTTGGGTGAAACATTACTTTCGGCAAGTAACGCCCGAATGGGAGCACATATTGAGATGCGCTGTAGAAGGCATAAAGTATTACGACAGTAATTTTACATTCAAAATGTTATTACTGTTTATCACTGATTTATTGAACATTGATATGCCACGTTTGCGAAGTACAATCACTTATTTTGAATGGTTTAATCTTATGCTTCAACGGTGAGTAATCAAAAGCAAAAAAAAAAAAATATATATTTTTGATATCTGTCAGAAGTCGATAATTACATTGATAAAACAAAATGTACAGTCTGCACAATTTCTCATTAATAATCGAAGGCCAAGTATTTCATTCAAAATTACTTTTAATCAGTTAGTAAATAAATCAAAGAATTTTTATTATTTCAAGGATTTTATGTAGATTTTTAATATTATATTTAGAATTGAAAACAAAATTTTCTTATTACAATAGATTGAAATATTTTAAAAGTTATGCAAAAAGCCAGCGCCACGCATTATATCAAATTTAATTTCTAGTACATAAAAAAATTAGAATGTAATAAAAAAAATTTGGTCCAAGTATTTTTATTGCTACTCTTATTTCAGTTTATATCCATAATAATAATATTTGTAATAAATTCTTTTTATATTTTTAATTTCGTATTTCGCTATGCCATGAAGTGGGGATTTATACGGCAAATGATAAATAAAATATTTTATAAGACACTCGCTAAAGCAAACAATTATGGGTCTGAAAAACATCAAAAACTTAAGCAAATTTCTCAACAAGTTTTAGATAAGAGCCGATAGACTTTGTATACACAAAATTTCTTCATGTAAAAAAATTATATCTGCTTAATGCTATGTAACCTTATTTTATTATTTAATATTAACGCTGTGGGTTTGCATAGATCCATGTGGGCAAGGCATGATGGACAAATCACGTAAAATTGGTTCGACATGTAAAACTAAAAAATCAATGGATATAAAAAAATAAAAAAAAATAAAATATAATAAAAATAATGAAATGAGAGAAAGAGAGAGCAAAACAGAAAAAAGGACGTTCATATAGAATCATTGCTTGTTTTCTAAAAGTTGCAATAATAAATTATCAAATACGGAATATTAAATATACTTATTATCTTCAATATTTAATCTAAATAATAATGCATGAAAAAGTAAATATATAACACTATCAAAATCTATATAGAATTTATGATCAATTTATTAGTAATAACAGAAAGTGTGTATAATTTTTCGACCGATTCAATCAATTCGAATCTTAAATTAATCGTTATCGTAAAAGATTAGAGTTCTATAAATGCAAAATTAACCGTGATAAATTTATATTCACAAATGCACAATCAACCTTTTCAAAGTGTTATCTCGTACGTTATATTATCAGCATGTTTCCAAAATAAGAGATAGCATTATACGAATATATTTGCATACATATTGTTGCAACAAACATGTACAGAAGCTTCTCCTGTATAGTTCTCTCCTGTATACTTCTCTCTATGTGACACAAAATCACGTAAAAATGACGGGCATCAATGATACACTTGAAAAAAATGCCGAGAATCGCGAGTGCCTTTTGAACAGCACAACGGAAGTGCGAGCGAGTGAAAATTTAGATAAATATGAATACGTAAAATTATTACGAGATACATTTGACCGGAACTTATTTCCGAACGAATTTGATGAGTGGACTGTGAGCCAGAGATATGACTGGATAAATGAGAACCTCTCCAAATTTTATCCAAACGTGCCAGAGTCCTTATTAAAATTCATTCCGGCTTTCTTTCGTGATGGGGATTGCGGTCGATCGTCAGTGGAGAAACCCGATTGGTTGGATATGGATAAGTTCCAAAGAGGACAAAAATTCATACAGGACTATTTCGTCGGAATTACCATGACTATAGTGTTGGCGCTCCTACCTGCATATACTTTCGAAACTAATATGAATCCAATTCTCTTGAGTAATCGCACTCATACGCCGTATTTAGCATTTAAAAGGTATCTTTTTATATCACTTTAATATCATTGTCTCTCGTTAAACAGATAAGTGTTCAAAAATGTAATGAATAACTGCAAAATTATACAATTATCTTGTATGTACATGTATAAAATGTCAATACGAACATAAAACGATCAAAGAAATCGAATTACATATCGGAAATCGTATATTTTAAATAAAGTCACGAGTCTTAGACTTTAAAAAAAAAACGTTTATAATAATTCTCATTATTGTATATATTATCAATTTAATATCAACTAATTTACTGTCAGTTATATTTCTTCTATAATTTCTTTCTGTCAAAGTATCAAAAATAATAAAAAAATTGTATTTTGACAAATAACTCATGTATTTTCAATATCTTTTATTTTATAAACTATTGCATACTTCGAATATGTTATTACATAATATATTAAATATAAGAAAGGGAGTAACGCGTTAAGTTTTACTGTTACCTGTTTATGATAACGATATGATAATGACGCTGCAATTTTTGGTAACAGTAAACATAAGGCTACGGCTAGAAAATTTCATTTTAAACATTCATATTTAACAAGTTTTTCAGTGAATAATGCGTAACGAATTACTTGTCAAAAGTGACTATTCCAACTATGATGTTACTATTATAAAAAATTAACATCATTACCAAATCGTCATTAAAAATAAATGAATAAATAACTCGATGACTCGTAACGCATTATTTCCCACCTCTTAAATAATTAAATCTCATTAAACATATAAATTACTATAGAATTTAATTCACATTAATTTTGAAGATACTTATCGACTATGTGCCGGATGATGAATTGGTTTACCGAAGAACCATGGACCAAAGGAACGCCTGCCTTCAAAGACATGCAAGTTGTACGTAAAATGCACGTAATGATGAGAGCCAAACTATCTCGGTTTGATAATCACGAAATCGACGACGCGTGCAAATTCGCAAATCCATGGTGCCCGGATCGTGAATTGCTCCTGAAAGATTTCGCCGAAGCGTGTCCATTTCAGAAGATTGGGCAACGTCCTCACAAGTCATTCATCAATTTGCCGTTCAAGCGGAAATATATAAACAGCGCTGACATGGCAATGATTCAGTGCTGCTTCGTAGGCTTTATTTTACTCTATCCGCAAGACTTTGGAGTGCACGATACGACTGACGAGGATTTCGAGGGTTTTTGTCATGTTTGGAGGTGTATCGGATATTACCTCGGAATGGAAGATGAGTACGTATTACGTTGAAACACCGTCCTTTTGGACAATTTCTTTTACGATGTAAAATAAAGCCGACGTATTCAGGAAATGTCACTAATTAAGCCCCATTACGCCACTTGACAGGTATAACTTCTGCCGTGGCAGCTTGAAGGAAATAAAACAACGCTCGAGAGATTTCTTTCAATATTGGATGATCCCTAATTTGAAGGAAGTGACACCCGAATGGGAACACATGACGAGATGCGTCGTCGAACCGTTCAACTATTTTCCCTGCATGTATATGACTTATAAGGCCGCGATATTGCTTATTACAGATTCATTTCATATAAACATGCCGCGTTTACATGAATCTCTTAACTACTTAGACTGGATCACTTATAAGATATGGAAGTAAGTTTTTATCACATTACGACTCAAGCTGGTCAGCATGAAAACGTAAAGTTAAATTAGGAAATAATGTAACTCTATCGTTTCAGATTTGTATTGCGTTATGCTTTGAAGTTATCGATCATAAGATCATCTTTTAATAAAGTGTTACTAAGTACACTGAAGTATATGGTGAATTGTAGTCCAGAAAAAGAAGCGAAACTTCACATGCGATCTATGAAAGAAACGCAGGATTTTTCTATCACATTTCTTTCACAACAGTAAAATGGTAAGATTTCTCTTTAGTTTTTACCACATTCTATGTATCGATCGTATTGAAAACGTCATGAAACTTGTAGAACAAATAGTCAAGAAACAAATATTGCACGGAGAATAATAATTTTGCTATGGTAGCAAAATTATTTTTGCTATTGCATGATTTAGTGACAACAACAAAATTTAGTTACACAACTAATTTTATAAATTATCCGTTAGTAGAGCAGAAGCTGTTTTGTTGTTACCAAATTAAAAAAAATTTGCTAAGTATATTTGATATAAATCTAAAATTTTTAGCACTTTTGTTGTAAGATCAAACATACTACTGCTCTTCCTCTGCTCTTTGAAAATTCAATTTGGTTTTATAGCAGAATATTTTTACAAGTTTAGCAAATTTATATGTAGTGAATATCAATTATTCTTAATTAATCTCTTTGCTATGTAATTAATAACTAATATTTTGTTGCAGGATAAAATCAGCTAGCAATTTATTTGGCGTGTACTATTTGTTACTACGGGCAGAATCATTAATCTCTATCATTTTTATCACATTTTATCAGGAAAAAAGATTAGATTAGAAAATAATTCGAATTAACTGTAGTAATAGAGAGCCACTACCTGAAACATAAACAAAAAAATTTTCCTAACTTAAATGAGGTCTGACTCAATTAATCTAGAGTCAATATTTAAAATTGAAAATTGACAAAGCTTTTCAAAGATTATTTTAAATATTTTAGTCTTATTTTAATCTTTAAAAGAGATTGTTTTGTCAATTTTCAATTTTAAACATTGATTCTAGGTGAGTCAACTCACAACTTTATATAAATTCGAAAATTTTATTTTTATTTTTCAGATGGCTCTTTATCATTTCTATAGAAAGAACATAATCCTACAATTCTTACATCTACAATCCTTAATTTAATGCCATGTACATTATCCACTGTACATTATCCACTAGACAATAAAAAATACCACTATAATTTCGAAAAAAACAATAATAAATATTTTCACAAAAGTTGCATCCTATTTATTTCATTTGGTCGTCAAACATCATTCACACCGCGCTTAT
Organism: Solenopsis invicta; assembly: GCF_016802725.1. NCBI lineage: Eukaryota > Metazoa > Arthropoda > Insecta > Hymenoptera > Formicidae > Solenopsis > Solenopsis invicta. The sequence goes on from NC_052665.1 coordinate 5,117,213, forward strand.
GGCCTGATCGCCTATTTGCTCTTCGATTAATCTCTCTGTAAAATCTATACGCGTACATGGCAACGGAGAGATGTGAACATCAGTGATTCCCGCGTTTTGGAAGAGTTGACCACGTTTTTTCACAATCGCAAAACATTTAGAGTGCGCGCAGGAGAACAAAGGAGAAAATGACACATAAATGTGGAACGATTTCTCGTGTAAAATGCTTGAAAATACTGGATTTCGTACGACAACGGCGACAAGATTTACTATTCGGACGTAACTTTACCAACAAAAAAGTTCTTCTAGCGAATAGAGAATCGCGCTGCGCATTCCGTGTACAAATTTAGGATACGTATAAGTATTGTAAATATTTAACAATATTTGATTAGTTAATGGACAGTCAAGAAAATTGTAAAAAGGTAGAAAATAATAAAATATAAAAATAAAGAAATAGAGATAAAGATAGAGAAAAATATATTTATATAGAATTATTGGTTCTCTGAAAAACGTAATAATAAATTATTAAAAACGCAATATCAAACATGCTTGTTTACGCTCTTTAATATCTAATTCACTTGAATAAAGGCCATACTACATAACATAGAGAATCACGAAGATCACAAATGCAGTGACAATAACAAGTTAAAAGCATCGTTGATATACTATTAATGCTTTTGTTTAGCTGTTTCATACGTTTGCAATCTGTGATCCGCGTCTTGTATAAAAAAATGACTTTAATAACGCATGAATAAGTGATTATATAATGCTATTCAAATCACTACATAGTAGTAGCGCAATAGTTATATAATACAATGCGTGATTGATTTATAAAGATATAAATGCGCAGTTTTTCGAATGATGCAAATAGTTCGTAAATTTTAAGTTCGAATTTTAAATAATTCTCACGAAAAATTAAAACTCCATGCTTTTAGAGGTGACTGTGATAAATTCATAAACATGCAGTGAACGATAAAAGAAATTCAGAGAGTCATCGAATGTTATTTTTAAAAGGAACAACTAAAGAAGAATTAAATCAGTTTGTGGTACGGTGACACGTAATACTCAAAGTTGCATAGACAGTTCTTCTATCTTGCAACAGTCGCGCGTAACAGCTCTTCTGTAAAGTCACTTCTCATTAAGTGACGTGAAATTACTTTGTAAAGATGGCAAACATGAATAATACGCTTAAAAAGGACGCCGAGAATCACGAATGCCTTTTGAATAGTACAACAGAAGTGCGAGCAAGTGAAAATTCAGATGAATATGAATATGTGAAACTATTGCGGAATACATTCGACCGGAATTTATTTCCAAACGAATTCGATGAGTGGACAGTGAGCCAAAGATATGGATGGATAAATAAGAATCTCTCCAAATTTTATCCAAACGTGCCAGAATCTTTATTAGAATTCATTCCGGCTTTCTTTCGTGATGGGGATTGCGGTCGATCACCAGTGGAGAAACCCGACTGGTTGGACATGGAGAAGTATCGAAGAGGGCAAAAATTCGTGCAGGATTACTTAATTGGAATTTTCATGACCATAGCGTTCTTGCTTTTACCTGCTTTTACCTTCGAAACTAATCTAAATCCAATTATCCTAGGTGACCGCGCACATACGCCATATTTAGGATTCAAAAGGTATATTACTTCAATATCACTGTTTCTTGAGAGACAATAACTGTCCAATAAAATTTCATGAGTAGTTGCAATAATTGAAATTACAAAATTAACTGCAAAACTATATAACGATACAATTGTTTTATTATTGTTGTTGCCTACTAAATTTATTAATACACAGAAAAAAAATTAGTATCAAATTAACAATTCATTGTTTTATGTATAAGCAAGAATATAAATCTTTTTGGAAGAATTTATAACCTTAAACAGACATAATTTGCTTACGTGAAAAAAAAAATTTTCTTTATGTAAACAAATTACATCTGTTTAAGATTAAAAAGTCTACCAAGATAACTTATATTCTTTCTTATATGTGAAACAATGAGTTGTTATTTTAATACTAATATTATTCTATGTAGACTTTCTTGTTATTGAAATATTTTAGTGTTACTTTTATTTTTTTCGCCAGCGAATAAGTTAAATGAGAATGAATTTGTGATACAAAAGCGTCAATCAATATCAGAAATATTGTAATAAAAAATATACATACGCACACAGGTTATTTATACAAATCTTTTTCAGTAGGCAATACAAAAGTGCAAATTATTAAATTGGCCGTCATCGATCTTCCTTATTCTTAATTGTATTATAAATTAGATAACAGAATACAAAAGAAAATAATTAAGTCTTAAGCTTGTTAACATATCTGATTTATCCAATATTGATAAAATAAAAATATATAATATCAAGTATTAAAAAAAAAAACGGAATATAATTTTCATTTTTTTTTTTAAATAAAATCTGAATCTTCTATGATTCATAGATTATTGTTTAGATGACAATTAAGTAAAACGTAGTTTCCATTGTAATATGAATTATTTACATTTTACGGGGAAAATACCCAACAATGATCATTACGCACACACACATGAATTAATGTACAAAAAAATTATTTAATTTCCATTCATTTTTCAAAGATATTTGTCGACTATACATCGAATGATGAATTGGTTCAATGGAGAACCTTGGATCAGAGGAACGGCTGCTTTCAAGGATATGCAATTTACACGTAAAATGCATGTAATAACAAGAGACAAGCTATCTCGGTTTGACAATCATGAAATCGACGACGCGTGCAAATTTGAGAATCCATGGTGCCCGGATCGCAAATTGCTCCTAAAAGATTTCGCCGAAGCGTGTCCATTCGAGAAGATCGGGCAACGTCCCCATAAGTCATTCATCAATTTGCCGTTCAAGCGGAAATATATAAACAACGCTGACATGGCAATGATTCAGTGCAGCTTCATAAGCTTCATTTTGCTCTATCCGCAAGAATTTGGAGTGCACGGTGCAACCGATGAGGATCTCGAGGCTTTCTGTCATATCTGGAGGTGTTACGGATATTTCCTCGGAATGGAAGATGAGTACGTATTGCGTTGAAACAATTGTGGACAATTTCTTGTAAAGTAAAGCGTGTGTATCGCCGACGCATTCAGGAAATGTCACTAATTGACCCTTATTATGCCAACAGATACAACTTCTGCCGTGGTAGCCTCGAGGAAATAAAACAACGCTCGAGAGATTTCTTTCAATATTGGGTAATCCCCAATTTCAAAGAAGTGACACCCGAATGGGAACACATGACGAGATGTGCCATCGAACCGTTTAATTATTTCTCCTTCATGTATATTTCTTATAAGGCCGCGATATTGCTTATTACAGATTCATTTCATATAAACATGCCGCGTTTACACGCGTCGCTTAACTATTCAGACTGGATATCTTACAAGATAATGAAGTAAGTTGTTATTGTGTTACGACGCAAGTTGTTCAACATAAAAATTAACATACAATTAGAAAATAATGTAACCATATGTCATTTCAGATTTGTGTTGCGTTACGCTTTGAAATTATCGATCATAAGATCATTTTTTAATAACGTACTACTGAATGTACTGAATCAGAGCATGAATTGTAGCCCTGAAAAAGAAGCGGAATTTCATAAGCAATCTAAGAAGCAAGTGCAAGATTTTTCTGTCAGAATTTAACAGTAAAATATTAAAATATTTCTTTAAACTCTAAGCGCTTTCTATAAACCGTTCATATAAAGAACATAATGAAACTTATACATGGATGGAATGTTAAAAAATAAATATAAAAAAATAAAATATTCTTGAAATTTGTATGAGTGCTATAGTAAAATTTATTCAAACGTGTGTGCAAGTATTAAAAGATTGTTCATATAATACTTTACATATCGAGTTCTACTCAATTATGGCAAACTGTAATCGAATGTGTTAATCTATATCGATTTGTGTCTTTTAAAAAGAAAGCAGTCTCAATCTAACCTCAAAATTAACTTGATAATACGTACTAATTTGTTATGAGCAATATCATTAATCTCTCGTCATTTATCGTGTGGCAAGAAAGATTAGATTGGAGAATTACAAGACTTGGTTAGAAATTTATCACCGTAAGCGATTCTATCAGTCGAGTTGATTGCAGACCAAGTTAATCGGAGGCTCGGTCGAAGTGACGTTCTTCGGGAAGTGAAACAAATTCATACTTACGCGCGAAGATACGTCGTGGGGCGGTATTTGATCGTGCGAGCGTCATTCGCACCGCGCTTATCGTCCGATCGTCCATTCGCTCTTCGATTGGTCTGAATTAGTCTCCCCGCGCGTAAAATCTACATTAGCATACATATGGCCGGCAACAACAAGATGTGCGCACGTCAATGATCCTTGCATCGTGGAAGGGTGGATCGTCTTTGTGCTTTGTCGCAACCGCGAGACGGCGTGAGACGTTCGAGCACCGGTGAACGGGTGATAAGAATGACACGTAAACGCGGGACCGGTCGATGCCTTATGTAAGATGCGCTGAAATCCTGATACTCGCTCAACGACGACGACGACGACGACGACGACGACGCTATCGTAGGGTCGACAATCCGTCTCATCGCGATGCCGCCGAGCCGTTTAGACGCGGTCTACCGGAGTGTCCTGCTCACAAAATTTTTCACGAAGGGCTGGGGCAATCCGCAAAATCTGAGAAGGTGAGTGGCTAACCTGACCTAACCTAAGCGGCTAACGTCACTTGTTGAATACTTCATGTCTTAGATCGATCGCGGGTAAATTTCAATCGTTATTTTTATATAGATGACCATCTGAACTATATGCACTCTTTAAACAATAGTAGATGTAGATAAACGGAGTGTGACGTAACTGATTTATTGATGTTTTGCTCTGAAAGATAATTGATCATCTTGGACAAATGTAATTTCAATAGCCACAGATGTTAATTGTTTATTTTGTAAAAAATTATATTTCGCAATAGTATTCTCTATCAATCCTGCATAGCATATTTTTGCTTGTAGTATTTTATTATTTAAATAATATCTCTAAATATCAAAATCCAAGCACATGCATCATCTAAGTGTCTCCATAATTTTGTTTCAGAATTTTTGAATTCAGGAAAATTATTGCAAACCGGGAAGCGTGCTACAATATGATACCATTTGACTACCCGATAGAGATAACAAAAGTATTTTGTATTTTTTTTTTTTTATAACACAGGTTCCACTGTTGTAAAGAAATAATGATAATATATGCATGTTTTTTTGTAGGACGAAGTTTGGTCAGACTGCCATATAATCGAAGGCAATTTTGAATCACCTTTTGAGAAGCATCTTCCAGGAATAATACCAGATAAGGCCAAGACAGCTTACTTTCAGATAATTTTGCCATCTAAGTGGAGCTCTCATAAAATAAAACCAATCTGTTTGCACCTTGCAGGAACAGGCGATCATGTATGTAGCCTCTGTTGCTTTTATCTTTTCCTTATTTTGGTCCATTGATTGTGTCGAAGTATACACTTCTATGTGATATACACCTCTTTTCTTTACTAAGATATATTTTACTTATTAACTAGTTTTTTTGGCGACGTAGAAATCTTATCGCTAAGCCGCTACTCAAAGAATCGGGGATAGCATCGATACTACTAGAAAATCCATTCTATGGACTGAGAAAGCCGGATGATCAAAAGTAAGAACTCTTAATTGAAAGGTTTGTAGGGTACGAAATTACGTAACGACTTTGCAGATTTCTTTTTCTCTATTATTGCATTTTTTCTCTCATTGCGTTCTTAGACGTTCCAGTCTACACAATGTATGTGACATTTTTATCATGGGAGGCTGCCTGATAATGGAATCAATTGTTTTGTTAAATTGGTGCGAACAGCATGGATTTAGTCCGTTAGCTCTCACTGGATTGTCGATGGGCGGACACGTCGGTTTTTATTTGGTTTTATAAAGTAAAGTTAAGCCTGTTGTATTATATGCATCTGAATATTTTGTTTACTTTTCAGATGGCATCCTTAGCAGCTACCAACTGGCCAAAGCCAATTTCATTAATACCTTGTCTATCATGGTCAACTGCTTCGCCTGTATTTACAGAAGGAGTAATGAGCGCATCGATAAATTGGGCACTTTTGGAAACACAATATTTTTCGGACAAAGTATATCAAAATGATCTCGCAAAGATGGTGAAAATTGTCGATCACGATGCGAGTGTATGGATCTTTTACATAATTTTTTATTAATAATTCTGTTAACATAATTACTGTTAATTATTTTCTCAAACTTTTATTTTTATCAAATATGCTTTTAGGATGCCTTTTTAGCTGGTCAACATTTTGCCAAGCATTATCCTGCGAGCCTGAAAAGGGTAGATAAATTGAGAAAAGAGTCTAAGGAAAGCAACGAAGACAATAATAATATTACGGGTGATGCAATTAGTACAAATTCGATTAATAATCATAATAACGTTTCTACCAAATCTAAGAGTGACAGCAGTAAATTGCAATATCAGATTGCAGAAGAGAAGGCAGCAGCCAAAATATTTCCTTTAAATTTAATTTCCAGCAGATTTAAATCAAAGGATTCTAATGCTCTCAAAGGTACTTGTTGGTTTCATGTAATTAACTTGCATATCTCTGTAAATTCAATTATTTAACCCTCCATTGCTCTTGTTCGACAAACAAACATTAGTGCTCTCGTATGAGCGCCGCGCCTATATGTGTGTCGCTGTATTAGTGCAGCGTTATCACATAGTTTTTTTCTGTATAATCTATACCCATTTGGAGACAATTTGTATAAACAGTACACACACACACACACACCCTATATATATATATATATATATATATATATATATATATATATATATATACCCTAGTAGGAATTTACTGTAAGACTGCTGCAAATTTTGCAGCGGTTGACATTATGATCTATTTCCTCATTCTGCTCAAGTCTTTCGAAAGATTCTGTAAGGCATATTCTTGTAAAAGAAATTTGCATATATCTGTTGCAAGAATTGCAGCATTCTGTTTATAGACTCCAATTAGAGGAAGAATCTGCTTCAATTAAATTCGATTTTCTTCAGCAGGTATCTGCAAACAGAATTCATTTGTATGTCATTGCACAAATTTTTCTGTCAGCAGGAACATATTGAAAATAATTCTTTGCACATCTAACTCAATTTTGCTGCACTTAACTGCACGCAGGTTCTGCCAGATTCTACTCTGCAGAAATTGTTATTAGGATATACTTAGAGAATCAAATTAATATCTAACTTTACTTATCTTTGTACCAACAGTCTTGTAAAAGCAGAAGATATCGACCGATTCATTAATCTAGCTTTCACAGTAAATAAGGTTTGGCAATAGCGAGAGTTCTGTCGACTATTACTCGTACGTATTTACTCTTGTCATAAGCGCGGCGCTCAGACGTATCACACATTAACACCTTCAAAGCATTTAATAAAAATTTTACGAAACAAAATTGAGAAAACAATCATACAAATATAATCTAGAAGGCTGTAACTAAAAGGTCAAAAAGTTTTATAGTCAAATTTTATGCCACGTTTATGCAATTAAAAAAATTGTATGCGACCTAAGCGTCTCATACGAGAGCAATGGAGGGTTAAAAAAATTTGTTTTTGTTTGTAAAAAAAATACAAAATGTCAAATATATAATTCTTAATTCTTATTTTTTGTGATAAAATTAAAAAAATTTGAATGTTTATTCAGATACGTTTGTTATTTGTTAGCCTTGCGTTTGATCCTAAGCGTATGTAAGCATGATTTTATACAATTGTTGTTTTCCATAACAGGAGTTTGTCTATTACCAGTGCCGAAGCATCCACTGTTTTCAGACAACAAATGGCGCGAGCACGAGGCGTTGCAATTTATGCGCGGCATAATGGACGAGTGCACACACTTGAAGAATTTCGAGACGCCTGTTGATACTGAATTAATTATTGCTGTTTGCGCTAAGGATGACGCTTACGTACCGCGAGATCATTGCATGAGTCTGGAAACGATATGGCCAGGGGCTGAAATTCGTTACATCGATGCTGGACACGTCAGTGCGTACCTTCTTCATCAAAAAGTCTTCAGGTATTGCAAAATTATTTAATTAATTATTTACTGTAATTTTCTGTACCGTTGTTTCTTTCTATATTTAACAGAAAATTTTCACCAGGGCATATTCTATTTCAGGTCTACAATAGCGGAATGTATCCAACGGTCTTTAAAAAAGTATCCTGTAGAAGTCAGTTGATGAGAGTTCGTAAATTTTACTACAACTGATTGTATATTTACTTCGGAACTGCATTAAATTGGATTTGATTGACCAACGAATTACTTTCGAGTTTATGATCGACATTTTTCTACGCTTAGGACTCATGAATTAGTACGCATGAATGATCTATTTTTAAATCATGTAACTGTCTGTTACAAAAGAGTACAATTGTTCCAGTCAATTCAATCGAGTATATAACAATCGATGTTATTAATACATAGAATGAGCTAGAATTTGTCAACAAATGTTCCTACAATAATGAAACGATAATACATGTGACATAATATAGATACAAAAGTTTTAACACGCTTGTACACGTGTGTACAGAGTATTCCATTTTAATTTAAAAACTTAAATAAACTCTTAAATTAAAACAAGAAGAGGAAAAATGGGTAACAATTTTTTGATTTTAAGGAAAATATTAAATTATTTTTTAATTTTATCTGGGGGTTGATACGTTTTCAGTTATCTAAAATCAGTTACGTAAATTTTCGTAATACAATTCTGTACATAGAAATATAAAACTAGTGTCACAAAAATAAATTTCTCCCAAGATATTTATACTTTACATTTTAATGTGTATCAGAATAAATATTTTGTAAATTAATTTTTAATGATGCCTTTATATCAATAAAAATTAATTTATGGATTTAAAAAATGTGATTTCAAGAAAAGTGACTTATACATTTCTCTTAAGAGATGTACCAGACGAGATCAAACTAAAATCATTTTATAATAACTCAAAATCAAATAGCTTTCGTCCATTCAAATTCAAATTGGATACTCTGCATATAAATATGTAAATATATATACACAAATTTATGAGATTTATACACATTTTCAATGAACTACATCTTTGTTGCAATAAATCACTGATACTCAAATAATTCTATATATTGTATAGTTAATAAGTGTTAATCAAAAGATACGTGATATTCGATATATTTTGTATGTTATGTAATATACTGTATATGCAGTAATAAATTACATTTATATGTATAGCAATGTTATTAAGATGTACGGACTAATATCAGAGTGAAAATAAATGTGTTTGTTTTGAAATTTCTAGATAATTACTGTAGAAATGTGACATCAGAAGTGAGTAAATACATAAAGACAATTCTTCGAAATACATTGAAATAAAATATTTTTTTGGCGAAAATAAAACATTTGCAATCAATAGAATAGATTTATAAAATATACTTTAAATTCTCCTTGTGTTCTAGTAATCAATGAATAATACAGATATGGAATAATTAAATTTGGAAATAAATTGAGCATAATAATAATAAAAAAAACAATTATATCAAATTAAAATTAATATAAATTTCTATTTCGAAATGAAAAAAAGAAAAGTTTTCTGCACATTTTACAAATGTGTTTCATTAAATGCAAATATTGCCTATCGACACAATATTTTTATCTTAATGGATTTTGTAAGATTATCTTATTATATAATCTCCAAGGTTGAATAAGTTAACATACTTCTTTTAGCTAAATTAAGTTACAGTTAATGGTTTATAAAAATTAATTTAATTTACGTTAAAAGTTACACAAACAAAAAACTAACTAATTAAAAGTTTAATCGCGTTAAGATTAAATAAAGGTAAATTCAAAATTAATTTTTAAAAAGTATTATTCTCATTAAATTAAAAATTTGTAAGTTTTCAAAGTTTTATTACTCAAAACAATATAATTACTGAAAACAATTTGGATCTTCAAACCAATTTAATACTTTACTTAATTTAAATTTATCTAAAATAAAAAATTTTCTTTTTATATAGAAATATAATTTTAAATTTCTTTTACATAAATTTTTAACTTGTGTGAAAAAATGTTAATGAAGTTCATGTATTTAAAAAACAACTAATTAAAGTTAAAAATTAAATTATTTAAATTCAGGTAAAAGTTATTAACCTAACCTTATTGTTGAACTTTAAACTTTTCAACTAGTTAATTACTCTGAGCCGTGATGATTTCTCGCTTTTGACGTCATCAATCTAAGTATCAGAGATAGATATTTAGACTTACTTAAAAAATTTAACGATATTACAGTTATCGTTACAGATAGAAAGGAACGATCGTCACAAAAAAAAATAGTAATAACAGTAATGCAATAAACATATGACGCAATACAGGTAACGCGTTACACACCAATCCTACTGAATATCCGTGATGAGAGGGTCCATTCGAAGGGTATTTTAAAAATCCCCCTTCCATCGGAAGACTCGCTTCTGCGTTGTAACCAGTTGTAACAGATCGTACTTGCAGGATGTCCGGATGTTCTCTTGTCCAACGCGAGGTTGTCGAAACGGAGTGAACGTAGCAGCAAATCAATTTCCAGTTAATCGGAAAAACCGGGGCCTCGATTGGCCGCTTTTCCGCACGTTCGAATTCGAAAGCGCGCAACCGAACACGAACGTGGCCGGGCGCGGAAGTGCGCGCGCGCAAGTCGTAGTGTGGCGTGCCGAGCGTAACCGGAAGCCGGTCTGCCTGTGCTCTCGTGCTCAGAGGCCTCGCCAGCGTTGGGCCACATGTGTCTCGCGTACGTCGTTTTCCCGTGGAGAGAGAGCTACGCCGAAAATGCGCCGCGTTTACGTAATCCGCGGTAACGCGATGCCACGCCGGTACTGGTAAGCGCGCGCGCGAGTACGGTGCGGGAAGAAGAGTTTCGGCGTGCGTGTCGAGTGAAGTAGCGAGTAAACTCGCGGGCGCAGCGAGTATAAAGTCCTCTCCCTCGCCGAATAGAACGTGAGGAAACCGCGGCGGACAACGAGGAATCGACAATCGACGACTCGCGAGTGCTCGCCGCCTGCCTGCTCGCTGCCGAGTGCTCGCGTATGGTTCGGGGTTGCGCACCGACGACTGTCCGCGGTGCCGTTCAGGCTGCTTCGAGCGCAAGGGGTGTACGATAGCGCGTGCACGCGCGCGCGCCGGTGGACCCGAACCGCTCGGTATCTCCGAAAGCGCCGAGTCAGCGCGACCAGGAGAGCGTGTGCGAGTCCACGCGCGCGTATTACCGGCTGCACGATCGCCGCGCGATCGAACGACATCGGTGTCGCGCGCCGCGTGCACGTTTCGGCGTGCGTAGCCGATACATCTGCTTTGTTCCGTACCGCGGCCGACCGCGTGGCGTGCGTGCGCGTCTCGCGAGAGCTTTCCGTCTGCGACGTGTGCCGGCTTGCGAGAACAGCTCCCCCTCTTCCGCCTCGTGCTTTGTCACGCTCCCTTCGTCGAGGAGGGTAGTCGCGTGCGAAAGACGGAACGAGTTTCCCCCGCTTAGGATGAGGATCGGACATACAAAGTGCGGAGACGCGCGCTAGGTTATAGTTCGCCCCGAACCGCGAGAGAGAGGGAGAGAGAGAGAGAGAGAGAGAAAAAAAAGAGTGAGTGAGAAAGAAATCGTCATTATCATCATCGTCGGCGGCCGTGATCGTCGGGAGTCGTTCCCCCTCCCCTACACTCCCTTCGCCGCGAGTCGTCGTCGTCGTTCGAGAGCTTCCGCGTGAGCGGCGTCGCCGACGGCAGCGACGACGGTGGATTCGTGGACCGCACCACGACCTCGTGCCACGGTTCGCGAACCTCGTGTTTTTGTCCTCTGTGACGGCGTGCGCCGCAAGATGGCGGCCAAGCTAGCTAACCAAGGTGGCGCTTGCGGCGGTGAGCGGCAGGAGGCGGGGCCCTGCCAGTCCTACGCCAGTGTACTGAATCCGAAAGGTGCTTCGCAAAGTCGCGCGAGCTCGTTCAAGAGCAACAATAAGGAGAATATAGACGATCAAGTGACAGGGTCGCATCAGCAGCAACAGCATCAACAACAACCACAGCAGCAGCACCACCATCATCACCAACAACAACAGCAGCAGCAGCAGCAGCAGCATCAAACGACGAGTGCAAAGGAGAGAATAGTGAAGGGAGGTAAGTCCTACCAGAGGGTCACCCGCTGTCCTCAGACTGTCTCGGAAAAGCGCGATCGCCACGATAGCCCGTCGTTGTCGTCGAACATGCCAGTCGTCCTCGTCCACGCGGCATCGACGTCGACGGCGGCGCCTGGTCTGTCGTCACGCGAGGACGACCCCAGCCAGCTCGATTCCGCGCGGCTAAATAACATTGGCGGCGACGGCGAATTTCAAACGGTCGCCAATAAGGGTGCCCGGCGCAAGGAGAAATTGCGCGAGCAGCATCGCGAGAATCATCGGGAGCGTCACCGGCTGCGCGACAACAACAGTCGCCAACATCAGCCGCCGCCGCCACCACGTGGTGCCAATGGCGTCGGGGGCGGCAGCGCCGGTAGACGCGGCAGCGACGACAAGTTGCACAGAGAGCGCGTCGACCGCAATGGCGTCCCCGACCACGGCTCGAAAGAGGCTCATCATCACAAGGATGAACAGAGCGTCGAGTCGGAGGCGCAGTCGGCGCCTTTGCTACCGCCGCCGCCAGTCAAGTACGTCGAGGCGCCCTTACCCGCGGTGAATCCCTGGACGAGAAACAGAGTGTCGGTGCCACAGCCCGCGAAGACCCTGCCCTTGCAGCCACTGCAGCCACAGCCACCCAATGTCCTCACAGTATCCGACAAACAGAGTGACAGGGAAAGGAGAGTGCTGCAGCCGCAACAGCAGCAGCAGCAGCAGCCACAGCAGCAGCCGCAACAGAGTGTAATTGGTAAGTTGGTCAATTTTTGAAATTTTTGATAGATACTTTTGTGTGTGTAGTAGTGTGTAATTTGTTTTTAATTACGTTTACAAATTTATCCAGCTAAACTTCAATTGATTTTTTAAAAATTATATCTGCTACGTTACATATATGTAATAATATTTATCTGTCTTATTAAATGAAATTAGTATGTCAATCTTTTATTTATATAATTATATTCATTTGATTACACATCAATTGTGACAATTAATTTTATCTTATTGTTAATTTTACAAGAAAATTTATTTTTGTTAGAGCGAAGACATGTAAATACAAAGGGAATTCTGTAAATCCATCCAAACAAGAATTTTCTCCAAAAGAAACTTCTCCTTTATGAAGAGAATCTTCGAAGGTATTAAACTGTTAGGCGACACCTAATTTTACGCGACACCTGTCGCATGGACGAACGCTCGTTAGGGTATTTTGCATCGTTAGAAATGCATTACGTGCTGACCTCGGCAGTTTTCGGCATGGGACAAACTGCGCCGTCGATAAATAAAGCTTCACGAACTTTACACGCGGCCTTGCGCTTAGCCCAGATTGCAAAATAGCTTTATCGCCTTTCTTCGAGTCTTTCGATACAGCCATTACCGCGCGTGTGGAGGCACGATAGCGATTATGTAATTATTAACTCGCATATTTGTGTGCGATCTCGTTTCATTAACGCGTTCGTCACCTTGTGCTTTCGCAGTCCTGTCAAAACAAAATACACCAAGAAAAATTTGTTTAAATGAAAAAATTACATTTTCTTTTAAACTATATATTTTGCTGCTAGTTCTGTTTGCTTGTCTTGTTTAAATAAAAATATTTTAAGTAAATAGACATGCCTCAAGTATTACAATTTTGTGCTTTTATATTTTTATTTTTCACAATTTTTAATTAAATTGTTTTCTTATGCTGCGTTTCGACACGTTACATATACTAGTTTTCTAGTATTGACAGTGAATTTCGGAACGCAGCTTTAGATTAAAAAATCTGATTATCTTAAATATAAAAATAGTCTAGCAGTAAATATTTTCTAGAACTGCAAGGAAAAACTACTTGATTAAAATTTCATTTTATTTACATAAATATTTCAATTAAGAAATTTTTAACTTGGCTGCAAGTAAATAAGCTATTATTTATTTATTAAGTAAATAATTTTTTTGTTAAGTAAAATTTTTTTTATTTTAATTAAATTTTTTTATTTTGTACTTTGTTACTTCTTTAAGTTTTTGTGATTAAATTTTATATTCCAAATATACTACTTGGATTGGAATAAAAAAGTTTTTAAATGGGAATACAAAGATACATACTACTTGTTTATTTTTCTAAAGTATTTTAAAATTTATTTTTTTATTTTTTATTTTATTTTTTTAAAGTAGTTGTACTAAAAAAAATTTAATTTCTTAAGTACAGACACAATTTTTTAGCTGCAAGAAATTAACTAAGGTAGATTAATGATTAGCAAATATTGTAATATCGTATACGTTCGGTACTTAACGAATCTTAATAACAAAGACAGAATTTATATCTGAACTGTTTGTGAAATTTTAAAAAAATTTTTTCTATGGCGTCTATTCATTTAAGTCAATCATACGTATAGAATTTGGTTGTATAATTAGCAATGAGATCAAACTTTTCTAGAAAAAGTGCTAAAATGTTGCTGCTAATAATTCTATATATGACAAACAATATTTTAACAGATACAAAAAATAGCCATAAATTTTTGTTGTAACTCCTAGGAATCTATTTACATCAACAAATCATTTTCTTTTGAATGTGTACAACTTTCTAACTGGCGCAATTTAAAGATTTTATATATTTCGTTTTATTTCATTAACACGCTTGCCAATTTACGCTTAAACAGTTCTGCTGAAATTCGAGAGATCGTATCGAAATATCCGATTTCACGGAATATTATCTATAAATAGATTGTATTATGCATTACATCATAGATTGACTTTTTTCTTCTCTCTCTAAATTCTTTTTGAATAAAAAATCTCTTAAGACGCCATTCTTCCTCTGACATTTTACCTTTCGCCAGCAAGTATCTTGATAATTAATCTTTAAAGATCATTATAATACGAATTCCATTACTTTTAATAAGGTAGGCAATGTTACCTGTTCGTTATTCGTCGGATTAATTCATCGGAATTAATTAACTTTCTAATTGTTTAAAAATAAGACATTTTTAACGCGTCGATGTTAAAGTTAACTTTGCATTGCTTTGCATTGCTGGTTAAGGACAGTAGTTGCTACGTTTTTAAAACACTTTGGAATACTTGTAAGCACATTGCAAGAACACGGAATATTCCGTTTCTGCGACAAACCGGGAGGTCCGTTTTGGATAAGATATATATATTACGAAACGAGAGCATGAAAATAGAAACGCGCGAGCGTGCGAGCGTTGAAAAATCGTGAAAAGAGACGGTAGTCTGTAAGCAAGAATCGATCGAGGAAAGAATTAACGTAAAAAAATTTGCGATCTCGCCGGCGTTTCCGTGTATTATCGAATATCTTTTTATCGATTCGGCTATCTCGGTTCCCAGGAAGAAAAAAAATCTACATATTACGGGCGAGTGGCACGTACGCGCGTTTCGTGAATCTAGTCGCGGAAGAACTTCTACCGCACTTAATGTTAATGTAATCGGAGAATTTCTTTCTGACATAACGCACACGAATCTCGATCGTTGCCGTAATCTACATCATTTAATAATTTTACGAAACGTAGAAACCCAGATGTAGAAGAAACCTGAGGGCGACTATCAGGTTAAGAGAAATCTCCAAGTGGCGGTATACGCTACTACCTCAAGTGTTCGATAATCGTGATAATGAAAAAAGTGGCAAGCTCCGAGCGCCAAATCGACAACGTTATCTTCGCACTGCCAACACGTCTCTCGGCGATACATACGTGGCATCGAGATGTCCATGTGGCGTGAGAGGACCGACGGCAGCTCATTTGCATATCGAAAGATTCAATCGACTTGTCGTCGACAATATTTCAAAACGAATAGGTCTTTTATGGAGATCTGCCTGAAAAAAATGCTGTAACGTGAATCAAAACGTAGTTTTCGATTAGATTGATTTAAATTGAATTACAAGCCATTAATATATGTAGTTGATTCAACTAAATTTTATTCATCTAACTATATTTGTTATTATCTTTTAATCTTTTTGTTTCAATAATACTGCCATTGAATTAACAAGTAATTAAGATATTTCTAATTAAACTGATGCTAATATTACTATTTTTTGTACATTTCCCACAGAATAACTTTGTTAACCCTTTGTTACATGAATTTTCTTATGGAACATATTTTACAGAGTTTTAGCATATGTTTTTTGAGGTTGTTAATTACAAATCTAAAATGTAAATTAATTCAACTATGTCTTGATTTGTTTTAGTTGCCATTTTAAATCTTCCATTCAAAATTTGCCAAATATGAGTACAGATTTGATATCAACAATCTCCAAAACTTTAATACAGAAATTTTGAAGCTGTTTAGTTATTATTATTTTTATCCGAGCGTGAATTTTTTATGAAAAAAGTGATAATTTTAACTGATCTTTTGCTTCTTACAATTAATGCTAAAATAATTTATTACATATTTTTGTCGTCATTCATACACTCAAGTCTTAGAAACATAACTAGATCAAATACATAAAAACTGCAGCGAGAAAAGTGTCCTTTGCAAAGGACATTATGCAACAAAGAGTTAAAAAAGATACATTTGTTTAATATCTTCATTTTTACAGAAAAGATTTAACGAGAAAAAATATGTTTCTGCAAAAAAATATTTAAGAATGTTTTTTTGTACAAAGGATTTACACACTTGGAAAAATTTTGTTGTAACAAGTAATTTGGTTAAAATATACCCAGCAAATCTATTTAGTTAATATCATTTTATTTACAATGGATACATGTATTTCGCAAAAAGACTACATTTTTTATTACATGAAACAAAATATTGGTTGCTGTTAAAAAAAATGCTTCACGATAAATAGCTTTTTGTAATGCAGAATTTTTTTTACGACGTTTAATTCAAAGTGCTTTTCTTCACGAAACAAGAGAGCTATATCTTCGTTTATTTCATATTTCTCTTTTTCTTTTATAGACTTTCGCAAGAGTCCGCGGTAATTTGAACGTCTCGTGAAGGCATCTCGTTTCAGCGAGGCCACACTCTCGGCATCGCTACTGAAAATATAATACCGTGACATTTTCGATTCGACACGCACTTCCACGGCACGTGGCGTGAGACACGCTCGAATCTTCGCGGGATCTGCAATTGATCCACTTTGTTCAGATCAAACGGGACGAGAGCGCGTGAGAGTTGCCGCGAGGGCAACGACATTGACACTCGTTTTGCGCCGTTGGTAGGCGTCGCGAGCTGCGTCTGCAGGATGCAATTACGAGATCGTCCATATATGATGCGTCTCTTACCTAATAGTCCACGTGTTCGAACGTTCACTTCTGGCTGAGCGACCGAATCTGCGTTACATTTCTAGAAACTTTCGATCATAACGATCAAATATCTTATTTTCTCGGTATGCGTGGGGGTGGGGAGAAGAGAGAGAGAGGAAGGTACGCTGTATAAGTAATTTCTGCTAACGATACGCTCGATCGAGTTCCGCGAAAAATAAGACGAATGATCTGCAATCAAAGAAAAATTTTTGAATTAACAGACCTGTTCTTTTTACCTGAACTTCTTGTACTCCTTTTTTCTCTTTTTCTCTTTAACCGGAAAAGATAAGGAAGAAAGATAAAAGACGTGTTTAAATAAAAGAACAGGCGGATATTGAGAGAAAAAAATTTTTAATGAAAAAAATATATTTTTTTTAAACCATATATTTTGATGCAAACATTTGTTTGTTCTGTTCAGGTAAAGATATTTACTTTTAAATAAATTGACACATTACCTTAGATATATAATTTTCTATTTATATATTTTTTAAATGGCGATCAGTTCTGTAAAATAAATAAAATTTATTTATTTATTCATGTATAAAATGTCTAAATAGACAATCATAAAATTTGTATAAATCATCTTGAAGTACTTAAAGTACTTACACAAATAATTGAAATTTTTCTTAGTGTTGAAAAAAATTATTTAATTTTTAATAACATAGAATAAATGAACTACAAAAATATTAAATAAAAATACAATCTTATTCGCACAACTCTTATATATATATTGGAAGTGTTGATTATTAAACACATTTCCAAATTTTATTTACTTTTCAGGGACTGTACGTCCGATACATTTTTACATTGTCTTATGAGATACATACAATCGAATATTCTGTACATAATTTTAAATCAAATTATGGTTTGTACAATACAATTTTTTCTCATCCATAATTGTATTCATAATTTGATATATAATATTATAAATATCATTCTGTCTTGAAGTTATAGATCATGTATAAAGTCGGCTTTATCCTTGAATCCTTATTATCGATCCTACAGCCAGCGGGTTCGCGATTTCCGAATCATCTCGTGTAAATCTAACGTGTAAACTGCAACGTTAATGAAAAGAAGGATTCAGCGTTCGAACGCGTTCAGCCTTCGCGCACCGAGAACGTTGGGCCTTGGTCTTGTCGCAATGTGGATCGATCCACATTAAAATATATGTCGCTGAAAGTGAGAGTCGCGCGAACGGAAACCTGTTTCGGAATGGCACTGCTCCGCGCGCGCGATACGAGTTAGACCAGCGAATATCTTTCGACGTCGCGCGCACGAGGCGTTTCGAGTTGCTAGAGAACAGTGCCTCCCAATTTAACTTGGCCGTCGAGGCCTCCGCTGGTCCGTCAATAGAAATTCCACGGATCGTAAATATCTTCATCTATAGCTAAAAAAAAAAAAGAAAAATAGATCTGTGATAGGATGGCAAGAAGGAAATAAAACGAGATTATTTTCTCTCGGCTCTCTGTAGTCAACACATTTTTTTTTTTTTTTTTTTTTGCATGTACTCGGGAAAGAACAGAAATTTGCTCCTCCGTACGGTCGACGCTGAAAGCGTCAGTCGTCGGAATATTCGCGTTCCCAGCCAACTCTCGCGAGCGGTCGGCTCTGCCTCGCCGTCGTCGTCGCGATTCACTTCTTGAGGCCAGCCGTCCCCTCAGTGACTCGCTGACGTTCGAATCGCAACTTCGGCGTCGATTACGATACTACGTTGCGCCCAGTCGCGCAATTTTATCGATTGCAAGATACGCGTTATAACGAGTTCAGACCCGGACCTGCGAAGCGTCGCGTGTCCCGTACTCGACTACCAGGGATGAGGAAATCTGATAATTAAGCGCGTTTCTCTCATTTAATTATTTATTGAGAAAACGCGAGATTCGCCCGAAAGGACATCGGGTGCTGACGTCCACTTGGAATATCTGATGGTACATCGAAATGAGTGGAGTTCTTGTTCGCGCGATATCTTGCTGATGCAATTAAAATTGCAATTTAATTAGATCGCAACTTGGACGCGACAGCCGAGCGGAACCAAGACCGAGACGTCGCGTACACGCGACGCGATGAAGATAGACGAAAGTGAAAACGGTGTTCCTAAAAGTGAGTCGACATCGTCCTCGCTATCTTCCTCATATGCACATTACAGTTTATGATGCAAGCGTAACAGCGATGCTACCAAAAATTTTTTATATATTTTTTTATCTCCAGGAATGTGGACCATGATTTCTCCGTCTTGTAAATAATTATAATTTTATCAAAGGAAAAACCAACTTTTTTAAATCATGAAATTCAGAAAGAGTTTATTTGAAAAAGCGATGAAAATGTTGTCCTATCATATGAAGCGAAAAACGATGATCGAATATATCGACATTTTGAATGATGCAAGGTTGGGGAAGTTAATATATTATATATATTTTTTTTTTTTTACTAAATTAGGTTTTCAAGTTAATGACTTATAAACTTAATTAGTTACATTAAAGGTTACGTGAAAAAAAATTAATTTAATTAAAAGTTACGTTAGGATCAAAGTAACTTAAATTAAAAATTAATTTTGAAATTATGCATATTGAATTAGAAATTCGTATTTTTTGAAAATTAGATTACTCGAAATAATTATAACATGGATCATCCAATTTAATATTGTATTTGTAAATTAATGAGATAACAAAGAAATATTGTTTTTTTTTTATGTGGGAATGTATTTGTTTTTTCGTCATTTTTTTTTATGTACATAGATAAATTTTTATCTTGGGGAAAAAAGTTAATAAATTAAAGTTTATTTGTTTCAAAAATAACTAGTTAAAATTAAAAATTAAAATTAAGTTAAAAGTTATTAACTTTTTAATTAGGTATTACCCAACTTTGAAATAATGAGACAAAAGACAGATAGTTTTGCCTTATTTCACAATCCGTTCTTTCGATTGAACGACAATCTATACAGTTACATTCACACAGCGAAATAAACAAACTCTGTTCTTCCTTCGGCCTATTTTTTTTAAATATTTTTGCACTTTGTTTCGTATAAGCTTGTTGTACATTCTTATTGCTCGTAAACCACTCAATGTAATAGTCTGTCACGACTGTTGTCAACTTGTTTATCTACGACTCGACGAAATCGTAAAAAATTTTGCATTTGTATTTTACGAGTGTATTCTACTTTTTATCGCTGCACAAGAATTTTAAATACAAAACAACGTGTATTGTTTTACAACTTCCGGGGCATTTGGTAACACCGAGGTAACATTCGGATCACTCTGAGTCGCGATAGGATTACACGGAGTTATTACATCTCGTGACACATTATCGCATCCTGGTCTCTAACGTCAGAAACGTAATTTCGAACGGAGCCATTATTGTAATCGATCGTGAATCACGCAGTCACGCAATCAAGCCTATGATATACGGAGATTGTTTATAAACGTTTATGACTTTGTTTAGCTTTACGCATCAAATTTTTTTTTTTTTAATACTGTTATTAAAGACTTTTTGGATGTAATAAAATAAAAAAGCATTAAAAAAAGACCTTATTAAAAAAATCGCAAAACAGCGACGTCATTTCCGAAGTTTGTCATTGAATATAATTAATTAGGAAGCTCTTAAATGGTTTGTTCCGTCGGAAAAAGGTTTCATCTTACGCTCGTCCTATTGGGAGAGAATGCTTGAATCGCATTTGTGAGTCGTTGTTTATTATTTTGAACGCCCACGTCGTCGTACGGGGCAATTTGCCATAATTATCCGACTTTGGCGTTGCTTGGCACGGATACAAGATTAAGTGTAAATATTAAACGTAAAAATAACAACTGCAAGTAAAAATTCAACGTAAATTAATTACGAGAGCAAAAATAGAATCGATAATTCGAGTGAAGATTGCAGGAGCTGTGGACACCTATGTTTAGATCTTTGGACCTTTGTACACATAACTCGCTTTAACTCTTCTAAGCATGACGCGCAAAGCTGACAAAGAGAATTTAAAGTTATGTCAACGCTACATAATTATATAATAGAATGTATAAATGTAATAAAAAGTTCAAAAAAAATTCTTTTCCATATTATTTTTTGACAAACACAATAATCATGTGAATAAGGCAGAAAATATAAAAAAGTTAACAAGAGAAAAAGAAAAAAACTAATTATAATTTTTGACGGTTACTGTTTGAATATGCTAAACACGTTGTGTAACATTAACATATAAGCTGTCTTTGTTATTCCCGGTAATACATTTTACGATATTACAACTGCCTTGACTTCTTAATTCCAATTTAATTTAGGCTCTAATTTACCGTTCTGATTACCAGTGCCATATGGTTCTCGAGACGTGTCCCCTAATTAATATGTATTAGCAATCGTAAGAGCTACAAGACATTTTGTCAAGAAAGACGAAATAATTAATGCGTTTAATAAACAATGAGCTAATGTGAATAAAGAAGAATTCTCTTTTGTATCAAAATTTTTTGTTCGGCATCTCGCATTTTACTCCGGCACCCACCTCCGACCTAACGTCGGATGTTTCAGATAAAAATATATTCGTGAAACACGCGTGTGTGTCGGTAAAGATAATCGAGGTCACACGGTTTGGAACACAGATTACGAAGAAGCCGATAAAGATATATTAATTATTTGGAGCAGCTTTCGAAAAAAGAAAAAAAAAATGTTTGACACGCTACCCTGAATTATCAAATTGTAATATTCATATCTGTAGAAACGTATTAATTTTTTGTAACTTCTATTTTTATTACATTGACATAAACACGCTTTTTTTGTTTGCAGAAAATGGCGTCGAGAGTGGTGCCCAGCCTACAATAGTCAGAGCCCCCAGAGATAGGAGGAAAATCAATCAAAACGTATGTAATTTGTTTTTGTTTTTATCTTCTCTTTTATTCATTTAGTGCGCAAGTACGCTACGTAAAGATAAGCGATTTTATAGCATGCACGATTATACCGTAAAAGAGATAAGTTTTTATTTCTACAATACTTGAACAGATAGATGAAGAGGTAGAGAGAGATTATGATTTATAATATATGATGAATAATTAAAGATAAACATTGTTTTTGAAAAAATGCATTAGAATGATAAAACTAGATATATCGATAGTTTAATAGATGTCATAAAGAATTGAATCTTTATTTTTAAAATAAAAAGATTTTAATGAAATATTGATGATAAAGTATACCATATATATTTTTATTTAACAAAATACACGTGGCATTTTAATTATAAGAATAAATTGCGAAAAAAAAACAAATGTTAATGATTACAAAATATTTGATAGTTTTTATTTTTCAAGTTATAATAAACAAAAAGATAAAAATGCTTAAGAGACTTATTTTTTTTTTTAATACTTGCTACAAACTTTTTAAAACATTTTCTTTACATACATATATATTCTTACAAACATATATATTTTATATATTGCAATATAGGCAAGCGATTTTACGAACATTGGAGACTGGCCTACTTTAGGAACGCAAACAGAGGTAGGTATCATTATTAAATTTTTGTTAAATTACTACCTTTAGTAACGTACGATTAAGTTACTATCCGTCTGATCAAGTCCGATTTTAATTCATATGCGTTTGAGAAGTTGTTATGTTAGTAATGATTATTGGAACGATACTTTTGTGTGTAAGTTTTTGACTTAAATAATATTTCTAATGATATTAATGCGTAGCTTTGCAAAATCTAGAGCTTGCAAATGATTTCTTTGTACATCTGCGAGTGTAGAAATTTTGCTAGAGAAATATCGAATATTTACTTCTCAGATAAAAGAGTTCTATTAGTCTGAGCTTTCAATATTTTGTACATGTACACTTCTCCAGCTATCTTATGCTTCAGATTCTCTTTTTTATGTTTCTTTTTATTTTTTAGTGTTTATGTAAATATTTTGTCTTTTAATATAGAAAAAAACAAATGTATCTCCTCCAAAACAAAATGGTGTGCTCAATGGTGAACCAAGTACTTCTAAGGCGTGCAACATCACTGAAAGCAAAGGCAAAGAGAATAAAGAGCAAGTCAACTATCAAGATGATAGTGATGAACACATGGATAACAGTGAAAAGAAAAAGAAAGGTGAGAAGTCGGTCTGTGTGCACTTGGAATTAATTAAGATAACTGCACGTAGATAATGATAAACATCTTGTAATAACTTCGTTTGCAAATGAATTGCTTCCGTTTGAAATGTAAATGAGAAATATTACTTTCAATTTTTATTCCAACTCTGATTATTGTTTGTACAGCGAATAAACAAAAATGGGTTCCCCTTGAGATTGACTTGGCACAGAACCGTGGGACCATGCGATCGCCGAGATTTCAAAATCACAGGGAAAGAAATGGTGAAGGTAATATTATTTGTATGTATAATAATAAATGTGTTTACGTGTTGAAATTGCAATGTATGCGCATATCGCGATAACAGAAACAAACGCATGTTAATTACGATATCATGATAAATAGCGAATGATGGTGAGCACTGGCGTGAAAGGGATTACGATAGATCGACGGGACACAATTCGCGAGGACGCGGCGGAAGAAATTACAGAGGTAGAGGACGGGGCGGACGCGGCCGTGGTGGCTTTAGGCATCGATACGATCATGAATACACAAATTATACGACGAACTGTGTACAGGTAATTTCCTATTGATACAAACGCAACTTAAATTATTATTACGATACCCCTGATAATGATGTTACCAAGTGGGAATCTTTCTGATCATACTGATGGATAAAAAACGATAGTAGAACTGAATATCTTTTGGATTTATACATTTGTACCTTCTGCTTCTTTGTAACAGACATAATGATGTAATGTTTTCTTTTTTTTGCAGACCCCTGAACATACGGATTCTGCATATGTGATTACACCTTATATGGGAACATACTATTTTAATAATACAACTTACTTAGATACTACCACATTAAAAGAGTATATACGAAAACAAATGTAAGTTTAATCTTTATATTTTTTATAACGATATAATTTATGTATACAACATAATTAGGATATCTTACTCTTTTTACAGAGAGTATTACTTTTCTGAAGAAAATCTTGTGAAAGACTTCTTCCTACGTCGTAAAATGAATGCTCAAGGATTTTTGCCTCTTACTTTGATTGCATCTTTTCAACGTGTACAAAATTTAACGATGGATCTAGATTTAGTGATAGAAGCCGTTTTAGAATCTGATAGACTGGAACTGGCAGAATCAGAAGATGGATATAAACAGGTATTATAAACATTTTATATTAATAAAATAACGTTGTTTGATCAAAATTGATTATACAATTGATTATATAATTGTATAGCACATTTTTTAAAAATATTTAGCATGTTATCTACATGTTAGATACAAAATTTGTGCTACAGCAAATAGAAGAGGATTCGCTGACACCATTAGAGCTTGTTTCAAGTTCAATGAATGGGGTTTGATAGTAGACCTCTTTACATATACCTATAAATTATTTAAATTTTATATGTATATTTTCTTTACACACACATACTATGACAATAAATTTTCCTAATTAAACTAATAATATAAATTTTTATTTTTCAGATTAGGACAAATTTCGAGCCGTTAAAATGGCCTATCTCGGACATAGCCAGTAATATTGCCTTTCCAAATCTTATGCAACGGCAGTCTGTCCCACCTCAAAACGAAGTAATTCCTACCTCTGAAACTACATTTTGTCCCATCGCAAAGCCTTTACCGACAATGCCTGCTCCCCCAGTTCCTCGTGTGTTTGAATCTTACCATTCCATTTCGACAGTAAGAAGACATAGTGAATCAGAGATAAATTCTACGACAAACGAGATTCTAAATCCCGATGTGCCAGAGTTTGTGCCGACAACGGAAAGGACTAATGGATTTACCACTACAAATAAGAACAGTCAAACGAAGAACAAATTTCACTTTGAAAAGATAAAGGAAACATTGGCGATTGCAGAAAAGTATCTTCTTTCTCCTGATAATAGTCCTCCTATGGAGATAAAAGAAGACAATAAATTGCCTGCCACAACAGATGTTATTACTTCAGACAGTTTATCGGAACGAATGAATGGAGAATCGGATTCATTGAGCGATAATGCTTGGAAAGAGGTAGGTAATCGTCCTTTCTTCTCCGTATCAAGCTACAGAAATTTGTAAATACTGTGGAACTAATGAAAATGAATTATTTATAGGTGAGAAGAAGAGTCAAACAACCACACAAAGACAGATCGGAGGATAAAGAGAAATCTGAAATTGTTAGAAATGCAGTACGAGAAGAACTGGATTTTCAATTTGACGAGGAATTCGATTCGCCACCTCCAACTGGCCGACATAATGCCTTTTCGGAATGGTCTGTTAATCTTGAAATTAGTGTTGCTAATATTAAGATGTTATAATCCAAGTTGTATGCTTTAATTATTAGATTTTCATAAAAAGAATTTTTGCTCATTGTAATAAACTTACAATTTGTAATTTGTAATTTCTACAATTTAAAAGTTTATAAAAACATAATTCTTACATTTGAATACAAACAATTTTAGTAAGACTGGGAATTGTAATAACAATTGATAATGAATACGGTCTTACATTTGAATTGCGTTTTTTATCACAATATATTTAAAAAAGGATGATTACTTAAACGAAAAGTTAATTTTATCTTTCAACTTGTAGATTTTTATTATGATTCTAATATTTAATTTTGATAGATGTTAATCTCTAAAGGACTGGAAATCGGCTAACGGTTATTGACGATTTAAATGAATTTTGTCGCTTATTTTATATTCATGTACACTAATACATATTATAACAAAGTAAATAGCTGTAACTTTTTTTTTAACTTTACCTTCTAAATTTCAGTATATTTTTATAATTTTTTTTTTTAAATATATAAAATTTTTTACTGCAAATGCTGTTAAATGGTTCTAAAAATACATAGTAATATAAGAAATCAGATATATCTGAAATTGTTTCGAAATGGTGTTATCTTTTTCAATGCAATGATATAATCAATAAAATTTTAAAATTCTAAAAATTGACCAAAAATTTACAGGAGGTTTTCAGAAGGTCAATTACATATATCATTACAGGTCCGAAGATGAAGACGATAATGAACTATCTGATAGAGATATTAATAAAATATTAATATTTACACAAACTTGTCCCACATCAACTAGAATCCCGAAACACGAAGGCTATGATCGAACAGGAGATTGGATTACAAGAACAAAAATGACTCAAGATTTAGTGCAGCTCATCAACGACGGATTATATTATTACGAAGAAGAATTACGACGAAAAGTAAAATTATAATCTTATTCTCCTAAATTCTAAAAACAAATAAATTTAGAGTATTAATATGTTAATATTAAAATATAGCATGGCTCTTCTTCATCTATTGGGAGCTACAAAACGATTAATATGATTAGTCAAGAAGATTTCGAAAAGATGGCACCAAAAGCTCCAAGGAAAGCGAATCCAGAAGTTCCGCCGCCACCTCCTTCCGCCATAGAAGATTTAGAAATTCCACAATCGTCTTCATCATCACAGGTATTTTATACTTTGCGAAATTAAAAAAAAAATCATTTTTAGAAAAATATTAAGTCGACGTACACATGCTTCATTCTTACATACTAACATAGGTCTTCTAGAGTAACACTTCCTTATTTCTCGGAAACTAAACACTGCATTTTATTAATACTTATAAAAATATGATTTGCTTAGATAATTAAAGAAGTAAAAGCTTACAATAGCTTTTTTTTTATATATATAAAATCTGCTACAAACGAATTTTTTAAAAAAAGAATTATAATTTGTATGATTTTCTTAAAAAAAAAAACCTGATTAATCCAAAATTCCAAAAACAAATTGGTGTGTCGGCGATTTTCCTCTACATATATTATGTATTTATTTAACAGTTTCCAAGCACGAGTCCAGAGAAAAAGGATCACAGATCAGAAAAGAATCGTTGGAGTGATAAACTATATCCAAGAGAAGGGCGAAGAAATACTGCTCCTCGTTTCTTTGCTGTTGTGAAAGATAAACCATCTGTAGATCCGAGAACGCCGCGAAAAAGAAAGACTCGTCACAGCAATAATCCTCCAGTGGAACATCATATTGGCTGGATTATGGACGTTCGAGAGCATCATCCCCGAACATATTCCACGGGGTATGTAATATTAGTTCACTAGTAATTTGCAACTCAAACAAAAAAGATATATATTTTTTTAAATTACAACAAATACGAAATGATTAAGACTCCTGTGAATAACAATTGAAACGAAAAACGAGCTTAAGAACCATACTGGATGTGCGCCAAAATAAAAGCAAACGTTTCGACTTTTAATAAATAGTTTTCATCAGTACAGATCTTAGAATCGAACACGACTCTTAAGCTTGTTTTCTTTTTATTTTAAATTTATATATTTTTTTATTTTCTTTAAATAAAGAAAAATTTTACTTAGCGTGTAGAAAATGCTATAAAGTGTAAAGATTACGAGGGAAAATAGAATTGTTAGCACTTCTACAATTTGCCAACATGTGGTATTGTAATTTCATAATTATATTTTTTTTATTATTTTTTATAAAATTTGTTAAATATTGCTAATTTCTAGTTTTGTATAAATGAAAAGTACAACATGATGAATCACCTATTTATATGTCTTCTTTTCCCGACTGAAGAGAACCATGTAGAATGATTTTAATCTGAATGATACTTAACGGAAAAATAAAAATTGAATCACTTTGCATATACACTCAAGTTTGTTTTTTATTTTACTATTTCAGAAGTAGTACAGGCACAAGTCCTAATGAAGGTTACCTTGCTAGCAGTTACGGAAGCATTCCCAGTGTTTGTGAACATCCGAGTCACGCTTTATTGAAGGCTAATGGATTTACTCAACAAGCATATCACAAATATCATTCTCGCTGTTTGAAAGGTATCAATAACATAGCAATATCAATTCTAATAAATCTCTTAAATTATCAATTTGAACAATTACAAGATGATGAATTTTTCTTGTCTTCTTTTCCCGACTGAGAAAAATGTGCGGAAATACTTTTATCTGACTAGGATTTAAACAAATTTTATGATTATGTTAAATTAAGATTTGTGCTTATATATTGTATTTGTCTTTTTAGAACGTTCACGATTAGGTATCGGACAATCGCAAGAGATGAATACTCTTTTCCGTTTCTGGTCGTTTTTCTTGCGAGAAAACTTTAATCGTACTATGTACGAAGAATTCAGGACTGTAGCTAAAGAGGATGCTTGCGCTGGATACCGATATGGACTAGAGTGCCTTTTCAGATTTTATAGTTACGGTTTGGAAAAGAAGTTTAGACATTTGCTATACACAGATTTTGAAGCAGAAACGATACAAGATTACGAAAGTGGTAAATTTAATTTTATTATATATATATATATATATATATATATATATATATATATATTTAAAACACGAAGTAGACAAGTTGGCACAGAATAGGTTGTTTAGCTATGTTATTATTGATAGTTAAACGGTTAATTTGTGCAAAAGTAAATCAAGTGTTTTACTAAGTATTATTCCAAAAGGATATTCTTATCCTAAGACTGGATTTTGATTGGTAATAGCACAACAAACAAAAAATAAGACACATACTTTTCATTAATGTAAATTGTTGCAGTCATATTAATATTAATGAATTAAATTGTTTGATTTAATAGGACAGCTGTATGGATTGGAAAAATTCTGGGCATTTTTGAAATATTATAAGAATTCTAATCAACTTCATGTAGATTCTAAATTGCAAGAATACCTATCAAAATTTAAGAGCATTGAAGACTTCAGAGTAGTAGAAGTAAGTAATATTGCAAACGGATTCATATTTATCACTCTGGTCACAATTTATTATTTTTTAGTAGAATTTATAATTTATTTCTACATAATTCTATTATTTTTTTACAGTCTGAAATAAAAGCGATGCTCCAAACTGGAAGAATACGTAATAGAACTGTTTCTGAAAGCGCTAGAGAAGATTCACAGACTAGCGAAGATGATAATACACTGCCAAACGCGCAAGAGTCGCATTTATCACAGTTTCGAAGTAGAGCCAGTTCTTTCGGCTCTAAACTGTATCATTTGCGACGTCGGAATGACTCCACGTCGTCTAGCAGCCAGCGAGATCTCAACAAGCAACAGTCTCGAAATAGGCAGAATTGTATTTTCTTCCCAAAATCTTCTGACACGAGCAAATCGCAAGTCACTGCCAGAGAACGAACTCAAGCCAACTTCAAGTCTGAAGCAAGCAAATCCGTCACGATTAAGGCAGAAGGCTCGTCTGCCTCCCAAAAATGAAATCGCGCGGCAATACGAGGAACGCGGATTTCGAATAATTCTGTAAAAGTGGATGAAACTGTCGAATCGCCTTAAATATGAAATGGCGATAGTATTTTCGATAGTATATATTATTGAGAAACAAAGCGTCATAATCGGGAAACGAAGAATGGAACGTACATCTTGTCCTATTTATGTGATTTTGAAGATTGTTGCTATATGAAAAAGGTAAATTGTTAATAGACTTAGAGTCGTGATTTAGTGCTTAAGAATGTATTGATCGATATTTAAACCCCTCGACGCGAAGGATATTTTCACTGGCTTCCCATATAACAATGCTTAATTTCGTACGATAAAGCTGAAGGCAGAAGCATGAGAACGCGTGTATATACATGATGAAACAGTCTAATGATGTGAATATTCTAGTTCGTTCAATCACGCTTTTATTTCATATATCTTGCAGTGACGAGCAGGCGAGCAGTATCGTACTGTTCGGAGATGTGACTGTAAGATACTGTTTGCTCAAGCGAATGTTTGATGTACAAAAAGATAAAATATCTTTATCCAAAAGACAGTATAAAAATTATAAATATGTATGTAATAGATAAGCGCCTAAATATTATACATTTGACTACTTTATTATGTAAATTCAGAGACTAATCATATAATTCATAAATATTTAGTTGTGTAGATATATATATATATATATCTGTGTAACGGCCATTGGATTTGTGCCGTCTTTACTAATTATTAAAATTATATAAATTCTAATCTTTCTGCAAATATTTTTTTATTAGAAAAGGTGCTCTTTTTGTTTTTCTTTTTTTTAACAGATATGTTTTATAAGAAACACACTTGTTCTTTATATCATTGAAATATACTAATGACGTTTACTTATTCTCAAAATAATAGCAATTAATGTTACATCCTGAACTTCTATTTTAGTTCTCAATATAATTGCGTGGCGGACTTCCATGTAATAATATAATATCTTTATATTAACTTCCCCATATTTATTTTTGCTAAAAAAATATGTAGGTTACAAAAATATCCGCGTGAATATTAATAGCTTGTATTTTAAAAAATCAACGTTGTTGCATTAGTTAAGTTTTTTAGACTCTTCAATTCATTCTTTGGAATCAAGTTTTTTTTAGATATCACTTTATGATTTCTTATATTACCTCTATGAATATACTATTTGCATTAATCGATTTTGCATATACATATGTTTATACATACGCTGTCTATGCAATAATTACATATATAAATATGATGAAATGAAAGCGTTACGAAGATTGATTTATATCGTATTTATTTCGCATCATAAGACGGATGATGAGAACTCGTAGAGTAACTTGTAAATAAAGAATCGATCGAACGCACTGTGGCCGTTTTTAGCAATCAAACGAATTTATAAATTGTCGATGGTTGTTTTTTATTCCTTAAGCAAGTCGATCACTCTAGGCTATTTGTAAAATGTATATTCGAGGGATGATGAGATATGCTTTCGTACAGGAAACTGCTTACGTTTGTATCTTATAAATGTCGTCCTGAGCATACTAGTCACATATCGAACCGACGTATTATTATCACTCATGATTTATACAAAAGAAAAAATCAAGATGATACAGTTATCAGTTTTATAATAAGCAATAACGCTTGAGCGAAAGCGAACGATCGTAGCGTTGATTAGGAAGAAAACTAAAAAGAAAAAGAAACAACGCCTTTGAACGCAAGAACGGTTATAATTTTTGCAAATAGCTTTATTTCGTTGACCGATATATTACATGAAAGTGTACATTTTAAGTAATTTGGCTAATGTTACACACGGCGACACTTACGATCGCGATATTTTATTCGGTTGAACGCAGAATGCAGATGTCTTTCAAAACGTTTAAGTTACACAATATCGACATTAGCATTTTCAAGATTGAAGAGAAAACGGGGAATATATTTTATGTAACGTCAATTGAAACATTGACAAATTAGTAAATCACAAGATTGTGTGCATTCAATACGGATGATGAACTCTCGCTACAATCTTTTGGATTTTTTCCCATCTTTGTCTTCCCATTGTTACTCCAATGAAATCTTCTTTCGCTATTAAAGACAGGATATAATCCAAAAATTAAAATTTACGGAGATGGATTCGGACTTCGTATTGTCATCGATTGAGATTGCAATTAGCATACCAATACATTTTATGGACGACATTTACATGTTGATAGTTGCAAAAATTAAACGCTACAATATCACTTGTTAATTATTTTTTATTTGATAATATAAATAATTACAAGAGAATTGGAATTAAACGGCAGAGAATAAAGTGCGTCTCGTTCTTAAGAGAGTAACGTTTACTCTCAACAAAAAAAAAAGAAGAAAGGAACACATTGCTTCCGCACAGTTATAGTGAAAGTTGACGATGATAAACGAGGCGACAATCGGAAGTCTCTGCGTTTGTTCGACGTTTCATCTTTGGTAAGGGTAAGGGGAGCATCGCTTTTATAAATAAAAATCGATTACAAGCATAATCAACAGTTGGATTTCTTCTCGTTCTCATTGATCTCTTTCGTATGTATAACAAAACTCACGTTAATATGTTTCAAGTTATCACGAAGAATTGAAAATATAAAATAGTGACGTGAAGACGATAGGGAACGAAACGCGTTTCTCCGAGTGAGAAAGGAAAAGAAAATGTATGATCGTCGAACAGACGAGAGGCAATTGTTAGCACAAATAATTTCCTATCAATTTATCAGTCGCGATATAGTGATAGATATATACAGAGTGCCAGGCGAGAGAAAATAATAAGAGTAATCAGAACTACATGCTCATTGATTATTGTAAATACTTTCATAGTTCGATTTTTAGCGATTTAGATGTATCTGTAGATTTTTAAGCCAGTGACTATAGTGTTAAGCTATAAGCCTTTATATAACGTATGAGATAAGATCTTAGTTCGATAAGTTTATGAGCTAGATGTACGATCGGCTTAAATGTTATTACAGGCTTGTTTCTCGTGGCGTGTTCTGGCAATCGTTAAATACGGGAGGAGAATATGGAATTGTTTTCCGAGGTAAAAACGCTGATATGAAAAAAATGAGATCCTGATAATGTATTCAGCGCCGATTTTTCTCACTGTAATGCACCGTTTCATATCTAATGCATGTTGTGCTATCATGCAATGTTGTTTCCCCCCTCCCCCCCTTTGCAGATGAGAGACAGAATGTAACATAATGTACATAGTTTTTATCCAAAGTTAATGAGACACGCCACGAGATCGACCCCGAAATGTAAAAAAGATATATATACATGTATACATATGTGTAATATATGTATATAATTTAAATAGGATACGTTCACATATATATACATATACACACACACACACACACACACACACACACATATATATATATATATATATATTACACATATGTATATATATTATATACATACATATAATATATATATATATATATATAAAATGTATGTATGTATATGTATGTATGTGTGTGTGTATATATATATATATATATATATATATATATATATGTATGTATGTATGTGTATATATATATATATATATATATATATGTATGTATGTATGTATATATATATATATATATATATATATATAAAATATAAATTCTTACATTGTTACTTATATACTGCTAATAAATCTTAATTTTAAGGCTTATATGCTAAAATGCGGGCGGGGTTTATTTGGTTTTTTGCTGATTTTAACTCTAAGAAAATGTATAAAAAAATATTTCATATAAAGATTATACACTATATTAGATCGCAAGAAATGATTATGTTTATGTATCGATATATGCGAGATGTGATGCGTTTTTAGGAGGGACCGTATTATTTTTGAATCATCGATTCGCCGAGCTTTTCTATCTAGCCGTTTCAAAAGGTCTTTAACTTGGATTTACATCTGTCACTTTAATTCTGTATGTTGTTTTTCTCTTTTTCTTCTTCGCATTATTACATCTTTCAATAATTTGACTAAACTCTCCTCGTTTTGCCCAACGAGATGATCATTAAGATCCTTTCTCAGATACATAGCATACAGATAGAATTTATAGTA
This sequence comes from Solenopsis invicta, assembly GCF_016802725.1. Taxonomy (NCBI): domain Eukaryota; kingdom Metazoa; phylum Arthropoda; class Insecta; order Hymenoptera; family Formicidae; genus Solenopsis; species Solenopsis invicta. The sequence goes on from NC_052665.1 coordinate 5,150,971, forward strand.
TTACCATTTTGTAATAGTGCCATTTTTATATACTTTGATACGTAGGAAAGGGCGTAGTTTTTGCTATTTTTTAATTAATAACACGTTGACGAAAAAGAAAAGCAAATTAGAGCGCCAAAGAGAAAGAGGAAAAATTTGTTAGTGAGATCCCTCCTTAAACGAACACAGGAATGTATGACTTTTACTTGAGAGGCGCGCATCCTCAGCGGTGAAGAGAGATGAGCACAAAATTCATTATACAGATGAATCCGCGCGTTTTTTGCCCTCGGACATCAGTCGTCAATCGCGATCCGATCTCAAGAGATAACGTTACTTATGTTACACAATATGTTAGCCACGAATACATCATTAGTAATCGTACATTATTTGTCATTGTTTATCTCGCTGTCCATTTCGTACCCGTTTTACGATTTACGGGCACTGCGAAATTAGGTCGTACCGTTCGCCTAACTTCATTAACTCTTTCATATCTCACATATGCAGTCATCGAGTCTCCGCAATTATTGTCGAATCGTGAGATCGCGTTGCGTTTGTGCGAAATTATTCTATATAAAAAAAAAGTCTAGTCGCTTTAACCGATCGCTGGCGGAGCCCCCCGGTATCTCTATCGTTGAAATTTGAAACGAAACGATCGAATTTCTCGATGACCGTGCCGCTTATCGGTCTAAGATCTCGTCCGGCCACGTCCGGAGCCTGGCTTCGCAGAATATACCATACGGATGGTGATGTCTCACGATATAGATACCGGGCAGAGAATACCGGCTCGGAAAGAGCGAAATTTTCTTCTGGGCCGCATTTCCGTTCGCGTACAATAGTGCCTTCGAGAAGAACTTGAACTTCCGGATTACTGTTATAAAAAGTTGCATTACTCATGCATTTCCAGACGATGCACAATAAAAGAAACGAAAGAAAGAAAAGCATGAAACTGATAGCGCCGCGAATTTAAAAGTAGGATACGTTTAGAGTTTAGAGGATCGCTTAGGGAGAAACTCTCGTAGAGCAAGCCGGTCGGTCTTCGGGATTGCTAAGCGGGACTGACGATAATGGATAAATTACCAAGTCCAAGCCTTTCGTTGAAGATATAATGCCACATATTTTTTCAAACTCCGAAACACGGAGCCGCCTGGATCAGCAGAAGTAGCTTCGGGGAAGAGATCCTCGAGGCGAGGACGGGAGACACACCAGTCCATGTGGCTTCGCAGATCCATATTGAGCGCATCGCGCACGTCGACTGTAAATAAATTAAAAAAAAATAAATAAAAGGGATGCATATACTTATATATAGATATACACGTACGCTTATACACACAAATTGCAAACGAACGCCGGCTTAGGGACTCGGAAGAGAGTGATTATAATTCATAATATCGGTATGCGAGGGCCTCGAGAGAGGCCATGAGATGAGTGTGATAATGTATGTACTGTATGACGCGTGTAGGATGGCTTTTGCGAATGCGGGCGCGTAGTTGTAACGTTTGTGAATACATAAAATAAAACGACCAAAAAAACCGATCTTCGGAGTTCTTCGTATCGTACATTCTTCCTCCATCATATGGATCCTGGGGAGCACAATTATGATGATTATTTGCAAAAAAACTGAATTTTAAACACTTGTCTCCTCGGGAACACTTAAATTGCAATATATCCAGTTTTGTATCATCAACACGTTTATATTGCTTTGTATACTGTTTTTTTATCCTGTTTATCCACGAGAAGCAAGTTTATTTCATTTTAAATATGTTGTGTTCTGAAAAAAGTTTATTTCACATTTAATTTATAACGGCAGTTGTTATTTACTATTATCGATAATAATAAAATGTTATTGCTGTAATATTCTTGAACGCATTTTTATATACATGAGAAACTACGTTTAAAATGTGTTTTCTTGAGTTCAGAAAAACTATATAAGAAAGATACAAGTTTTTGTCATGATTGCATCATGTTGCCATTTGAAATAGCCAGCAACCAATGTTTTTAAAAATATTTTTTAATATTAAAGACATTTTCAAAAACGTTAAAAATAATGAGTTTATAGTTTAAAGGATAATTTTTAACATTTGGATAACATTTCAACATTTGAAAAAAATGTATTCTTTAATATCGAGTAAATGTTTTAAAAATATTTTAAAAACATTTATTTCATATTAATAAGATGCTTTTTTAAGAAACTTTAAATTAACTAAAATAATATTTGAAATTGTAAGAATACAATTAAATTAGTATTTTTAATAAATATAAAAATTTTTCTGCAAAGAAGAGATATGTGTGCAAAGACCTTAATCTTGCAAAGACCTTAATCTATAAGAAAAAAATGAGTTAAAAACTGAAACGAAAAAATTGTTTAAAAGACTAAAGATTAACAGAAAAATCAAAAGATTTAATTTATAGCGCTTCTGGTTTATGTTTGCGTATTATAAAAAGCAAAAATGTAGGCCAAAGTACTATTCTTGTATTTCGCTGTATCTACAGGGATAAACTTTCAAACTTTTAGAGAGGATGAGAGATGAGAGGATGAGAGATGAAACGAACGCAAGGCGGTATTTTGAGCTTAGAATATAAAAACCTCGATTATAATATAAATAATTTATTTAAAAAACATGCTTAAATCAAAAGTAAGTATCAAAAATATCATAGTATCAAAAATATTTTGATATTACAACAATTAAATGAAATTTGAATAATCTTGTCTTATCCTAACCTAAGTGCTTTGTTTTGTTTTACTTACATTTTTTACGTTGAGTTTAAAACACGTACAAAAGCATTTTCTTCTTAATCTTAAATAACTTCTTTTTTGTGAATTTGTTTTCCGTAGAGAAGCAACGCTTGGTGTGTTCCATCATTCGACAGCGAGCCTGTAAACAAACCCCCAGTGAAGCGTACTTCTACAGTGGAATTGGATAGTACTCTGTCCGACAGGTCGTTTAGACAAAATAATTTCAAAAGGAGGAAACATGAGACAAGCTTGTCAAAGCTACTTCAGGCCTGCGAGCCCCAGAAGCCCTCTGAATTGGGGATCAGCAGACAGAAACAGAATGAGATCTCCAACTGGCTTCAAGGCAGGGCGATGAAGAAACAATCCATGTTGATCCTCTCTGGTCCTTCGGGCTGTGGTAAAACTGCAGCCATAAAATTGCTCGCCAAGGAAAACGGTTTTGATGTCATAGAGTGGATCACACCAATGGATCCAGCTGAAGATGAAAATAGTAACAGTCCTCATTTCACAAACTTGAGCTCATAATATGTAGTCATCATAGTTTAATCCTTAATTCTCTGTCTGCAATCCGAATCTTTTTTTGGCACAAGCAAAATTTTATTTAAAATTTCACAATTTTTATTAAATAAAGGTTTTAACATTTGAATTGAAAAAACTGTTTCATAATATAATAGCGATGAAAAATGATCCTGAATTTTTCCAGATTTTTAAAAGTCTAGAGCAGTAAAAAAGTTTGGATCAGACAGAAAAAACTCAGGTTGCAGGCGAAGGAAATAAAAATATAACTACAAATGTTAACTTTATTTTAGAACGTGTCATACGACAAGGAGATAGGTTTGAGGATCATCTGATACGCGCGACGCGCTATCGCACAGTACTGGGCAACTGTCACAAGCAATTGCTTCTTGTGAAGGATCTCCCGAATGTCTATCAGGAGAATTGCAAGAGTTTCTACGAACTCGTGGAGTGAGTACAGTTTTGTCCCTTTGTAACAAACTGTTTAAGCCCTGTTTAAACTATTGCGATATATCTTTCTTTACAAATATCTTTCTCTAGAAAATATTTCCAATTAGGAAGAGAACCTGTGATATTTGTTTGCACAGAGACCAACAATTCAAGACTGATGCAGACTTTATTTCCACCTGACATAATAAAGAAGTTTGGCATTGATCACATCAAGTGAGTTGATTGTAATTCTGAAAAAAATTAATGTCTATTTTCAACAATATAGATTAATTTTAATCTTGGATTAATTTATTTTTCTTTACCTTTGTTAAATTTTACATTAATCAATAATTTATTTTATATACAGTGTAAACGCAGCTACTTTGCCCGCGATGAAGAACGTATTGAATCGAGTGTCTAGTACATTGAATTCCATCGCTGGTAACATGCTTCATGTCTCTTCGGGACACATCAACGAGATACTATCAAATAGCATCGGCGATTTGCGCAGCGCCGTTCTAAATCTAATTTTCATTTCTCTCAAAGGTATACACACTGATAATTGAACCAATAAGCATAAGTCTGCATCGTTTCTATTATTATTAGTGCCCGAGCGACACGCGAAGAATGAGTGTGGGATAAGGGAGGAGACTTTGGGTCTACTACATGGTGTCGGAAGAGTCACGTTTCCAAAAAGTATAATTTAAATGTTACTTCCAGATTTGTCGCATTTCCTCGTGATTTATCATATCTAATTTTAATATTTAATTTCAGAGGAATCAAATGGCAAGTTCGTACACGATCCCGAGGAAATAGCGGCATTCTTCCAATCGCAGTCAGTAGTGTTCGTCCGATTCCTCCAGGAGAATTATTTGAATACCATAGGAACTATAGAGGACATAGATATAGCGTCTGATATATTGAGCCTATCTGATGTTCTGAATTCTGAATGGCGCGTAAGTTTTATTAAAACGTCACTTTTGTCATAAAATGATTATTACTATCATTATATTTTTACAAATATTATGGCAGGATCAAAATTTGAGTAAAGTTGCATTATCGTACTGTATCCATGGCCTGATGCTGGCGAACAAAAAGCCTGTAGCTGGCTGGAATCCGGTGAGAAAACCGCGGGACGATTATGGTAAAATGTAAACATCGTGATATTTATTATTAAAAAATTATTTTTATTGTAATTAATTATAGTTAAGTATATTTTATATTTTGACGCATATATTTGCAGACGAAGATGCTTGGTAACGGCAGAAATGCACTGTTATGAAAATTTAATTAAGAAATCCACTTCAAAGGAGACAGAAGAGATGTTGGATGACAATGAAGAAACAATTATTGAAGACGACTAGGTGTTGAGCTATATACGAGATACTCCTTTCGCGATTCTTCCTCCATTTTATATGTCTATTTAAATTATGCTAGAAAATAAAAGTAATTAAAAGCACTTTGCCTGTTACTATTAATTTTAATTATAATTATTTTAATTGTTATTCTTTCTGTCTTGTCTTTTTGGCCTTTTGGATTTCTGGCTTCTTTGTACTACAGTACCACGTTTTTACGCGGCTATTGTCAGGGACCTTGGCCAGGAACAGAAATTCCAAGCCGCATGTTTTTCAAAGATACGAATTGAAAATTCGTATATGTGGGCATTCCCAGCAATTCCCAGGCAGCCCGCAATGCGAAATTGTGGAATTTAAAATGCGAAAAGTGTGACATAGTGCAGTAATAAAAAACGGAGGTGTAGCTGAATACTTTTCTCCTTTTTTCTCCACCGTCGATTCGAACACCTGTTCCATTTCAAGTGCAGAAAGTCCACTAGAGGGAAATTGCGTATGGTCGCTAGGTTATGTCCGAGGTCCGAGCTATTTCCGTTTTACTTGACTAGTCGCACGTGCATCGTGCGCACACAATATTTCATTTTCTCATAAAAAAAAAGAGTACTCTCGGTACCACTGCGTTATTAGAAAATGTAAATGTCTATATTGAATTAATTTAATCATTGTTTAATTGATTAAAACAATTTGTATAAAGAATGAAAGTCACAAAGCCCACACGTGGACGAGGCGATATCGCCAGTGCATCGCCGCGAAAGAACGAAACGAAAACATCCAAGATTAAATCCAAGAAAGTCACAGAGACTAAAGACAAAAGTAAGAAAGCTTTAGTCATTGCTCAAGAAATCAAAATCGCCCGATTGCTGGCTAACAACGACAAGAAGGTTCGTGATCAGGTACTGAAAAGACTTAATAAATGGCTAACGGTGCGATCGCAGAGTTCGTTTGGTAAGTATTTGTAATGCATGTGGAACACTTAATTAATCCTGGTAACATATTTTCTCAGAATTTTTCTGTATAATCTTAACTCTTTAGAAATTTTTATATGAATTGGAACACTTTTCATAAACAATGAGGAGAGTTTGCATTTTTTTTTCATCTATGAATTCTAAAATATAGATCTTAAGATTTCTCCTTCTATAATTTTTAATTGTATAAAAATTCTGACAAAAATTTTCACCAAGAAACTTTACAGTACAATATAAAAAAACAGCTCTTTATTATTACAAGCATGGATACTCTTGTGCCTAACCACTTTTTTTACATAAAGTGATTCAAAAAATTTTTATAAATTTATAAACATACTTTCAAGTTTCTAGAACAAATGCTTGTATTTTATTTAGACTGTAATATAATTTATTTTTTAACTTTTTTCTTAAGATAAAAAATTTATATAAAATAAAGAATTATAAAAGAAAATATATATTTCTATATAAAAACCAATATTTCTTTTTTATCTCAATAAACTTAATTTATGAATAAAATATTAAATTTATTTGAAAATCCATATTATAATTGTTTTAATTTAACTTAAATTAATTTAATTTTAATGTAATTTTTACCTAATTAGATTTTGTTCATGAAACTAAATTAATTTTATAAAATAAACTATTAACTTTTTTTTAATTTAGAAAATTCCATGCATTGCATATGAAATACTTGATTGTACTGTAAGGATTATCGCAAATGCTTTTGTGAACATAAACACCTTGTATCTTGGATCCTGATGTACAATACTCTATATTCCTTACAGTTTTTACAAAAACGGATTTTATGAGCCTGTGGAAAGGCCTCTTTTATTGCATGTGGATGTCAGACAAGATGCTGACCCAGGAAGAACTGGCGGAGTCACTCAGCAAACTTGTGCACTGTTTGAAATCAAAAGACACTATTGTACTTTACACTAGCTGCGCTTTGCAGACACTCGCTACTGAATGGTTTGGCATAGATCAATACAGACTGGACAAATTCTCCATGGTACTTTATTTGAAATATGTTTCATGAAACATATATACAAAAAAAATATCTGAATATTTGAATGTGATATGGGAGTTGATTGTGTATCATGTAACTAGAGTGAAAATTACAAAAATGAGCAAATTCACTAGGTGTTGATCAATGAAATTATAAATACTTTAGTAAATTTGTTCACCTTTGTCATTTTCACTCTAGTTACATGATACACAATCGACCCCATGATCTGATTGCTTCTGTTCACTTGCAGTTAGTCAGAAGAATTCTTCGTCAAACGTTTGTTATTTGTAAAAACCAATCATGGAATATGGAATGGGTGACAGATATATCACAGATATTTACACAACTCTTTTTACATGTAAAAACTGCTCAAGGATTTAATCTGCATGTGACGGAGATATATATGGAGGAGCTTGCCAAGGTATTTGTATGAAATAATAGAACTTTAAATGATTTTGTCTCATTTTTAATGCAATAATTTAATTTAATAAAGAATTGTCTTTTATATTATCACACAGATTAGTAATGGAAATGTACCGGAGAATGTGGTCCACGAATTTATTAAACCGTTCGCCGTGTATTTAATAACCACAGATGACGAACGACAGATGAAACATATCATGCGGCACATTTTTAGACATCTGATATTCCAATCTGATATCGGTATGGACTACACAGAGAAATTCAAAGCTTGGAGAACCGTAAGTATATATGTAAAATTTACAAAACTGTACTCTAGAAAATGTGATATAATATACCGCATTCTTACTTCAAAGATAACAATTTCAAAAATTTAGTTTCTGGGAAAGGAGGAAAAATAAATAGTCGATGTTATTTGATTGGTCAATAATTTTCTGTCAATTTGAAAAAATAAGTTTTCCTTATTTCTGGGGAACTGAATTTTTTTTAGTTCCCATTTGAAATAAAAATATGATGTATCAATGCATTTATTAATTTATAATTGTATTTATTTTAAATAGGCTGGTTTTCCATGTGCGTATATAGATGATATGCAAAAGGAAGAGATATCCGATACGGAAGAAAATTCCGACAATGAAGATAAACAGTTATCTGAAACTGAGACTCAAAATGAAATCACAAATGAGAAGCCTTTAGATCCAAGGGCGGGTAGAGTGGATGTTGAACTACCGCAAATACCCTTTAACGCCGCAAAGATCGCCGAGTTGCTTTCAACTTATAAATTTCATCCCTCGTCAACGGCGAAATCTCGTAGACAGCTCGTGAGACTTATTCATGAGTATGTATTTTATTAAACTACCCATTCACAGCTTGATTTGTTATACTTCTAAATAATGATATATTTTCAGGTTTACGGAATTGTCGCAGGGAAGGATGCCGCTTGGAGTAAAAAGAGTTAGAAAATCAACTTCTCAGAAAAAATACATGGATTCGAGAAAGGCCGCGGTGCGTCTCGTTCAGTTTGAGAAAGAATTGCTCTCCGATAAACCGAATAAAAAGCGAAAGAGAGAAAGAAATGACAGTGCAGATCGAGTTTCTACCAATAATTCAAAAAATGAAAATTCTTCAGATTTAGAATTTGATACATATATAGGTGCCGATTCGAAAAGCAAGCTAACTGCTGCAACAAATAAGGCGAATAAAAAGCGAAAAATAGAAAAAAATGATACAGCAATTTGTGATCAAGTTTCTGTTAACAATTCGAAGTATGGATCTGCTGGTTTGAAAAGCAAACTAACAAATGCAACAGAAACCGCAAAAGCTAATTTGCGAAATGTAGATGTAAATACAGTGTCGCTTAATAAGAAACGGAAAAGAAGTGATTCCATGTGTAATATACCTAGCACTAAATCTGAAACTATTAAGACCAAGAAAAAGCTACAATTAGAAACTTCTAAAAAAAATAAAGCTACAAAAATTAAATTAAATAAAAAAAGTAAAAAATCTATAGCAGACAAAAATGTAGAACATAAAACAAAAAAAGCGATAATTTGTAAGGATCAAATATGTAATAATACAGATCAATGTACTTCTACCTCGCCAATTTCTAGTAAAAAAGTTTCATTAAAAGAAATTAAAGTTTCATTAAAAGAAATTAACAACAAATCTGTAGCTAAGAAAGCAATAACGAAAACCAAAATTACGCGCCAAAAGAAGCCACTGAAAAATGTAAATATTAATTGAATATTACATTGTTCTATAATAATATATTATAAATTTATATGTATAATCATTTGTTGCCTTGTTGCAGGAACTATGCAAGAAAAAGAAACAAACTAATTTAAGTAATTCTCCGATGGAAAAGAAAAAAGTAATATTCGGACTTTCTCGAAATACAGCGCAACATACATCTGAATACATCAAACAAGTCCGCAGAAGTCCAGGCATTCCGTTTGATGCAAATAAAAAGCCGTTGGCCAGCGTATTGAAAATGAATCCTATACCAAGTCCACTTAATCCATTTTACAAAAACTAATGCATAAAATGTGATTTAAATTAAACTTTCTTATGAAATTGCTTGATAAGAAAACGAAGCATTTTCAAATAATAAATGTTGGCTGTAAAAAAACGCTCTTTAGAATTGTACACGTTAATTGGATTTTATTACCAGTGCTTCTTCTGACAAATATAGTACTTGTCTTCTATCGAAGGTCAGCACGACTAATGTCTAGTTAAAATTCTTATCGATTTAAGTGTTTTGTAAAAAACTCCTGCTATTGAAGATATACATATGATTGTGTAATAACTAAAATAAATAAGCTCGCAGTTTATCTCTATACATTTATTTTAAATTCATACTGCTGAGTTGAATGGCACAAACGATAGCATAAATATGTACTTTCTAAATACGATTGTTATGCAATAGAAACAAAAGTTTTGTTGCACCATTAGTGAATATTCATTTATTTTCAGTTTAAAACATTCTATTTGTGTTTTGTTATTGCATAACAATCATAGAACAAGATGCACAGATTTATACTGCCCAAATACATGTACAACTTAATACACCACATGTAACATTACAGTGGTTTTAAACATCATACACGCAGTATATATTGTTACATAAAATACTCCGTGTATTATGTTGTTAATAATACACGTAACAACTTTAGATATTACACGCATTTCATATTATTACACGACAATCTAATTAACATTTGCACAGAAAAATTTTAATACACATTTTAATAATAATAATCCGCTTAATTTGCCAATCTATAAGACACATAGAGTTAAAATAGATTATTACAATCAATTTATGATTCTAATTATACTTTTCGTTAGAGTTATATAAAAGACAAATGATTAATTTTTTATTAATATCGAATACATGAGATCCAGGTACATTACAATTGTTATATACATATAAAGAAAGTATTTTAATGTGTTTTACTATACGTACACACATCGTATACTGATCTTCTACAGCTATACTTACTGGATAAACCAACTCTCGTAAAACTATTTTGACTGTTTTATATATATATATATATATATCTCTTTGGCACGTGAATTCACTTTTAGTTATGCTCGATCGTTTGCATAATTAATCTACACTTTATCGAGAATATTAGGAAAAATAAAGATTTTCTAACATATTATCAGTTACGAATTATGCAAATTACATGCGATAAAAATATTTCATCAAACACATTGCATCATAAATTATATTACATAACGTGAGGTATTCCTCAATGATTCGACTTTTGATGAAATAGTTTCTAATTTTAAAAGAAATGCTGAAATTAATATATGCGGATTTTCATACTCATTTAAAAATCATGTTAATTCAGGTCATCGAATTCATTATAAATTCGTTAGTTACATTAAAAAATAAATAAATAATATGATGTAAAAGACATCGAAATATAAAAAATTATATATTGAATATTATAAAGATATCTTACTAATATCTTAATATTTGCGTCCTTTCGAACAGAATAATTTCTTAACATTTTATTCTATTCTTAAAAGTAACGAAGACATTTTAGATAAAGAGACATTTTATAGGTAAATGGACCATCTTGTGTGTACATTTGTATGTGTGCCTTAACATTCAATTCAACTTGTATCAACTTTTATTAGAAATTTATTGCAGTAAAAATTAGTATTTTGTTCAAAATGTTATTTTGTCAGTAACTCTGAAAAATTTATATAATATACAACTTACAAATATATAGACATTTATTTGGAAAAATATTCCTGTTAAAAATGCATTTTTACTTTAATATTAACACAAAGCACCAATGTTTGTATATGTTTGTATGCTTGTGTGATTAGAAATGCGATCTTTACGTCTTAAAAAAAAAGTGTCATAAATACATGATTATATTACAGTAATTAAAATATAATTCTTGATAGTGATTCAATTTGATTCTGCAAATTAAAACCAATAATACAGAAATATCACTTGCAAATATTTTTCAATTTAGCGAGACAGTAGGATTTCTGTTATCAAATAACTATATGCTCCTATCTTTTATAAACTATCTGTTTTTAAAACGTTGCTACATTGAAACATAAATTAAGGATTATAATGGCGCAATTATATTGCAGCTAGTAATGGACTAGATATATCAAATCACATTACATGACTATCGAATCGTCGATTTTCGACTATTATTTAAAGGATTAATAGATTTCTAAAAGTAAAAATTTTGAATATTTTAAAAATCTCGATAATAAAAATCTGGAAAGTCTTGTTTTTTTGTGTATTTTTAAAGAAAAATATTTCAAATCATAAACTTTTTTATAAATTTACAAATGTTTTTACAAATAATTTTAATTATTTATAAAGAAAAATATTTCAGACATCCAAAGGACTTTAAGATTTTTTAAGATTTTTCCGAATTTCTTCGATTTCAAATAGCATGTAATTGAAAAATATAGAAACAATTTAGATCTCTTTACATAATCAAACAGTTTGAACTTTCAAAAGAGGAATATCCATCACTAGGTACGTTTACATTAAATTGCAATATTGCACAAGATTCTTGAGATTACATCGTTTTACGATCTTATATATTATCAATATCAATATTATCACAGAGACAAAGAGCTACGCGATTCCCTAGTGACGTTCAAAACAAAAAAATATATTCTCAATTAACTATTATACATTTATAGCTTAAGAGAAATAGTTTTTCCAGCGCCAATACCATTCGATCTCGATCTCACTGAAGCATGAATTGAAAAGCGACAGTGCGATAAAGAACAACACGTTAATCAGAGTCCACAGTTGGAAGGACGGAGAAACGATGAGTAGAAGAGTAGAAGTACCATTATTCCTTAAAAATAAAATTGATCTTCCGTCATTGATTTTCGTCATTGTAAATAAGCAAGGAAGATTTTTAACTACCTGTTAATATGCTCCAGAACGCGAAAGCGGCTCGCAACGGCAACGTTTTCGCCATCGGCCAGATCTGAGTGGGAAATGCCTTCTGCTCGTAAAATCCTCGCAATATCGCCTCTTTGTCGAACCACCTGTCCTCCAGCCACCTCCTCAAGGACGAATTGTCGTGCGCCGGTATATCCGCGGACGATATCCGTCTTATGTGGAAGTGCACCTCCCTCGGAAACTTACCCCTGATCAGATCAACCTCGGACTGCGGTATGTAATCCGGATACGCTATCGTCATATCATACACGGCATCGAGGAAATTTCCGCGCTGGAGATGCTGTACCAGGTAAGCGAAACCGGTCGTTTTCGGGTGAAGGGTGTAGCTGTAGCGCGGCAAATTATTCTGCAAGGCGTACTTATCAGACTTCTCCCTGCTGCTCTCCGTCAGATCGGTGCCTTCGGGGAATATCAGCAATTGCGTGCGGCTATTTAACGCAATCAGGTAATCGAGCGTACGCGACAATCTGCCCCGATCCTCTTCCCAGCGTCGCGTTATATAAAGGAAACCATTTACTTGCATTATCCATCCTGTTATAGACACGCACGTGTTACAAACATGTGAGCAGGGAGAGCGCATACATGTGCACCCTCGTAAATAACTTCAATATTTCATACATGGAGTTTAAAACATTACCTGGGCCAGGAATGTGCCGTATAGGATCCTTTAAAATAAATTTCAACTTATGACTCCCAACGTTGGGCAAGCACGCTTGATACATCGCCGCCCATAGGAAGTTCCAATCCACCCTCGTTCTGTGATTCATCACGAGCACGGCTGATTCGTGAGGAGATATATGATCGCCAGAAACATAAATCTTTACACCGAACATCCTCAACAGAGCCTGAAACATTTGCAAGCCTAAATTAAAATGGAAGATAACACAACATTGAAAACAGGAGCGATTATAACTAATCATAATTGGAATCTATTAGTTTTGAAATATAATAATGAAACAAAACAAAAATAAATTTTTAGAAAATATCTTTCCATAAAAGATTTTAAGCATCAGGGATGTTTAAAATAAAATAAAAAAATCATTATCTATGTTTACGTATTAAAAATAGAATTAAAAGATAGAAATAATAATGTAAAGTGTTATAATAGATATTTAATGATATTATTCTTTAGATAAATAAGAAGTAGATTTTCATGAATTTTGAAGTTATTCAGTGTATTTTGATCTAAATCTCAATTAAATCATGAACGCACAATCTGCACAATTATTAAGATTTGCGATACTTACGGCAGGATAAAGTTCCCAGTATGAGAATAGAAGGTCTCCACATTTTCGAAATTTCGGTGGACTGAGGAGTACCAGTGGAAAGAGCGGGCAGGCGATAATTAAAAAGCCTGCTAGTATACTACCATACCACAGAGCACAGTACAATATACCACGTAAAAATCCGCGCATTACAATCTGGGAGTGGATATCCTGAAAATAATGTAAAATGCACCGGCATGAGAACAAAAATATTAGTATATCGTATGTATCGCGATTTAAATTACGATTTACGTCTGTACTCGATGTTCTTCCCAGGACAATTGTTAATAATGATATTACTCGCGAAAATTCATATGCGAAAACAACATTTCGTAGTCGACGTGCATGTAAAAAGATGTAATTTTACATTTCTCATGTTAAAAAAATAGAAATTATATACTTTCATATTTGTACCGTGCAATTGAAGCACCTTTCACGGACATTGGATCTTGACTGTTTCCTTATGAAATACTGTGTCTTCACTGGCTTCCTCTTGTTAGAGGGGTTTCTCACCACTACCCCTTTCACCCTCGCTCTCTATCCAACCTCTTCCACCGAGCTGTAGGAAGCTGTGTTGGACCATTATTGATCTGTTGAGCATAGGGCTGTACAATCTCAATGAAGAGATTGGAGATTTCTGTAACTGATAATTAACTTACACATCTTATACGATTAATATTTTTTAATCTTCTTTTGTCTTATTTTCCTTTTAATATCTAGTTTCAATATATCAATTTTTCATATTGTTAAAAATTTATTGCAAAAAAATGTTTATAAAAAATATAGAAAATATAATCTTTTTTTACATGTGTTATCCTAAGTCTATGGTGTTAGCTGTTTCACTATATATATGCTGCAAAATAAATTTAGAATTATATATAGGGGAGGGAAAGAAAGAAAGAGAGAGAGAGAGAGAGAGAGAGAGAGAGAGAGAGAGAGAGAGAGAAGGAGGGGGAGGGAAGAAAACATAGAAAAGATAAAGAGGAGAGCTTTCCACGAGCTAGAGAAGGGAGAGAAATAAGGAAAGAAAGAGAGAAAGAAAGATCGTTAATGAAAATTTTAATCATGAAATAATTACACTCAATAGTATTTATCATTGTTGTGTCATTTATTAAGAAACAGACAATAGAAAGATAAAACCAACATAATAAATTTATAGGTCTATATAACGAGAATAAGATAAACCATGGTAGGCCCAATATTTATACAATAAAATGACGATTCTAAAATGTATTTCATCACAAATTACTTCCTAAAACATCCCAAGTTGCTTTGTATCCATTTATCTCCAAAGATGAATGAGTAGCAATTACTTTATACATTTTTTTAAAAATTCATCCATGGTTGTTATATGTACCTTCCTCCCTATAATTAGAATTACTTATATGTTTTTCTTTTCCCACCCACGTTTAACTACAAGTTTTTTTTATGTTCGTCGCGCACGACTAACGTATTTGTGATATACATGGAATGGATACATTTTCAGATCTATAAAAACTTAACATTTCCATTATTAGTATCCCGAGTACTTGGCGAGAAGTTGACGCGCCTCGTTCTGTATCCTCTCCTCGTTTTCGTTCGTAACTGATAGGTCACAAAGTTTTTCTAGCCACTGACAGGCTAGTTCATAGTTGCCCAGTGCTATGTAACATTTGCTTAGGAACAGCCTATTCTCCAGATTTACTTTGACCGCGAAATCTTCCGCTTTCCGGAAGCTATCGATCGCATCTTCGTACGAGGCACTTGGCGGCTCCGAAAATAACGTAGCAGCAATCTGCACAAGAAAAAAAAGATCAAATAGTACTGTGTACTCTATCTCATTTTGCACATTTTCTTCGAGCTACGAACTTTTCGGCCAATTAAAGAGTTGCAAATTGTACGAAACTGAGACGCGCCAGTGTCTTAAGAGCTACTAAACCACAATAGAATATATACCTTTCTTTCTATCCAACCTAGGTTAGCCACCTCGTATCTGAATCTGCCGAGTAGGTGATGCAGGTCAGCATCATTCGGACGTATCTCCAAGGCTTTCAACACGTGCTCCTTAAAGCGGTAACCGTTTTGTATTTTCTCCGCTATTGGCAAAAAATCACCATTTACGCCTACAAGTATAGCGCACCATTTGTGTAGATCTGCATTTGGTGTAGCGAGAAGCTTTTCGCAGGCATCAATTCCTGAAATAATGATTTGTTACAGTTAAACATTCTATTAAATGCGCGATATACAAAGTTACACATAATTTCAATTATATACCTGCACAAATAACAGCTTTTCTTACATTTGCATCAGTGGTGCAATTCGAATATTTGTAACAACTTCTGGCATATCTCCATACTACGTCTACATTATCTGGATAGGTGTCTACAAGACCTCGTAGTTGAAGATTATCAGCCTCTTCGTGCCCACCCTGTTGGTGATGTGCATCAAGAACGGAAAAGTCTAATCCAGTGCAGGTGGCTTCAGTTGTCCTGCATCACTAAGCGTATAATCTTTCCCGTTTAAGTTTTGAGTTGTAATTCCGAATAAAAACGAAGCGAAATTAAAACAAGCTTCAGCGTGCAAATATAATTCTTGTGAAAAAGAGCCTACAACTTAAACTTGTGTATGTGTGTGCAAATGAAAAAAAATCTTTAATTTAAAATACACAATTTAATGTGTAATAATGTTGCTCGCAACGTTAATTCAAATTTACAGTACAGACATCCGCGATACGCGTGAACGGAGATATATAGATATTAAACTGACCTGTTCTCAATATCACTTATACCATTTTCGCTGTCTGAACAGTCGAAAAATTCATCATCGCCCGCCGTTGAAAAGTCCACATCAGTATCATTATCCGTCGTAGCGTACGTATTATCGTTATCGCGTTTAGAATTAAGCTTCTTCTTCTTTCTCAGTTGATTCTGTTGTACTCTAAAAATAATAGATTAGATACCATCAAGCTAAATTAGACAAAAGGTGCTCCTAGAAAATATTTGTCCAAACTTTGTTGGAATACTCTAGCAATCATCAGATGAGAAAGAAAAGATAAAAATACAAATGTGTCCTCTCCAAGCTACTAAAATTAAATAGTACGCAATATATAATTAGTAATGATTAACAGAATAAATCGCAATTTGGCCAAATGCCTTAGAACAGGGTTGGGCGTTTATCCATAAGATATAAATAATCTATATTACGCGTGTACAATGTAATCTATATGTGCCATCTAGATAAACAATATAATCTGTTTATCATAAATACTTCAGATTTCATCAAAAATAATGAAAATTATATATTCCATCTTTTATCTTTAATATTATATATTTTTATCAATACAGCCAGATATATTGACAATCTTATAAACTTTTCTGTATTATGTTACTCAATTTATAGCAATTTACATTGCTTGTATTGTCTACACAAAAAAAAATTGTGTAAATAAATCCATGTAAACGTTATCTTGAAAATTACAACAAAAACATTGCTTTAAGAGCATCCGTTCACGTGACAATGTACCAATGAGAGAACCAGAGTTTCGCTGTTACCTCAGTCTTTCCATTTCCGATTGCAACTCGGTGAGGCGACGATCCACTTCGTCCAGATGAGCTTTCTTCATGGTGTGCTGCTGCTTCTCCAAGACCTTTTGATAAATAAAGATACTCGCCGCGCTTATGAAGCCGATAGTCGCCCCAATAGCGGCGGCGATCAAGTTGGTCTGCAGCTGGCCGGAGGACATCTTATCCAAAAAGTTCCCACTGAACAGCCTAGAAAAACGGACGGAGATGTTAAAGGTTGGACGTTTCGTCAACAAATGTTAGGACGTCGAAGAGAGGAGGAAGGAAAAAAAAAAAAAGAGTACACGCCAATACCGTGATGTATGTACGTACCGTTTGCCAAAACATGAATGACGTTTTACCGTACGTCACGATCCTCCGCTCGGGTACTGTGTATCATGACCCCGATTGTATTTTATCGCGCGACGGGTCCCTCGGGGTCTCGCTCGTGGTCTCTCGGCCCGTGTTACTCCTCCTGTCGGGTGAGACCGTCTGTCACCTCTGTCATCCGATGCCCGGCAAGGTCGTTTAACCAGTCCACTAGTCCACGAATGCCGAGGGAGTTATCTCGACGCCACGTGCTATTTTTCCTCGCGGCATGCGGCGTAGGCGTGGTGATGGGCACGCATACGTACGCACGCACGTCCGAAGGGTGATCGTGACGAGCCGTTCATAAGCGCGATACAACTTGTTACATCATTATCTCTCTTTTTTTTTACACGGCCCTCCTCGCCCCTCGTCGCCAAGGTTCTCAATTAGATCTTCGGTCACCTCGGCTGTTGCCCGTCGCTCTTTCGTCTCCTGGCATATCTTTCCTCCCCACGTGTGTCGGACGGATCGCAACCAATCTTGACCGATCTCTCCGATCGAAGAAATGTAATTTAATGAATTTAACTGAATTGAATGCGCAAGGACTGACGAGAAAACGTCGTCGACCGGCGCGAATGTCCGTGCCGCCGATGTCGAGAATTGCTGCAAGTCATCGCTACCGAATGTGGACCACGTCGATAAGTTACCGCTACGATAGTTGACCTCGTAATCGGCGCATATACCTTCCGCTCGTTGTGACAGAGCGATTGGAGTGTGCACGAACATTTGGAAATTTATTTAATTGAACGATGTTTAAAAACATGAAATTTTCAGGATAATTACGACAGCATTGATGGTTTCTGATTAACGGAACATACGCACCGATTCATGCGCATCTTATTGATGGCAAAGAATCAAATGGCTATTTTAAGTACTCATTAAAATTGCAGTATTATATTTAGAACCAGGATTGGATAGTAACTAGTTAAAAAGTTAAATAATAGAGTTATTAACTTTTAGCTTGGTTAATTTTTAACTTTAATTAGTGATTTTTTAAACACAAACTTTAGCTTACCAAAACTAAATATGTAGCTTGTTTCCCTAATTAAAACCATGTATACAAAAAATTGGAAAAAAAACGTTCCTAAATAAAAAAAACATTTCCTTGTTATTTTATATAAAACTTACAAATAAAATTTTAAATTTATGATTTATATTGTGATTGTTTTATTTAGAATAATTTAATTTTTTAAATTACATTTTAATTTAATATAAATATATTTAAAGCATTTCAAAATCATTTTTTAATTAAAAATTAATTTTATAAAACTTAAAAATTTATTTTGCGATTTCTATCAAGGTCTGAAATAAGATTGTTTATAAAATAATTTTAACTGTGGTAAAAATTAAAAGAAATCAAGTATTAATCACATAACGCAAAGGGAATATTTCCCTCGTCATATATTTTTATTATAAGTATAGCATCTTTTTTGTATATATCTATATTACGAACTTAGGCATTTACTGGCATTTACATAAAATGTTCTGTATATAGAAGAAGTTATAAAATTCAACGTGCATAGAAAATATGAAGATCGATCGCTCAAGAAAATTGTATGCGGACAAAATTCGTTTTGAATTCATTTACATTAAGTATACAAGCGTTTGAGGCAGGAACGCGAACCCCTTCGAAACTTGTTCTTTTATCGCTACAAAGCCAATTCTTTTTACATTTTTTATACATTATCTAATTAATAATTAATATTTTTAATCAAATAAATATATTTATTCACGTCGCAGATTTTCAAGTCTGGCCTGTAAATCCGCGTCAGCATCTCCAAGATTGCCCCCATCCTCGTTACCTCCCGCTGCAGCGGCAACTGGTTGTTTAGAGCCAGCTACGCTTAGCGATCCGGACGCCTGCGGCAGTCCAGAAAGTTGATCCGTCAGCTGCAGACCCAGCTCGTCCAACACTTGTGCAACTACAGCATCACTAGAAATAAAATTTCAATGTGTATACACATACACAAAAGATAGATATTTTATACATTAATTTTACCTATGTGTGTTGATTCAATGAATCTTCGTTTCATTGAAGATCCACAAATTTACATGACAATTTACATATAGAATTTATGTATATGCATAAAATACCTTTCTTCTTCATCTCCCTCATCTTCCATTGCATCATCTATTGCATCGTTCATGATTTCCTCCTTCATATCCATTATCTCTGACTGCTTTTCAAACTCTTGCAATATTTTCTGTATTTGTGGTAGGTTTAATTGTCTAAAAAAAAAAACAAGCAATGGAGATAAATATTTTAGCCAAAAGAATGAATGCAATTATTGATATGGTAAATTGTATTGCATTTACTTGTTCATATTTTGCATTGCTTTCGTCACTCCTTTCATAGCCTGTGCCATTGTGTTTTGGGAACGCAGGGTCTGTATTTTTAATGACACTGCTTGAATGTTTGCTTTCATCAACATGAACTTCTTTACATAACGCCTTGTCCTAACCAGATCTTTGGCCATAATTTTCACAGCGTCCTATCATCAATTTGAATAAAAAATTATAAAGTAACATTAAATAAGTATGCAATATCGAACAAAAGTGTTTTAGATTACCATTTGTCCTTCTTTCGCGAGTTTCTTTATATCAGCTATGATTTTCTTCTCCTGCTGCTCCATCCTCATTTTTTCCCTGTCCAAATCTCGCATTGCTTTGTTCAGTGCTCTTTGATTCTTTCTGAGCATTTCCTCAGGGGTGATACGTTTACCAAAGAGCCACTCCATGGTGCTGGAAAGCCACAGTATATTAAATACAAATTTGTACGTATTAAACAAACTTGATAATACAAGATCAACGTGAATATATAAACGCAAAATATTTATATCCAGAAACATACCTTATGTTAAATTCGCAATTGACACTCGCAGTTAAGAAACGTTTCGCTGTGCAGATTAATAGCACTACGCTATTTCTATAATATTGATCTAATCAATCGATCTAATCGATCGTGTAATCTGGTCCGTGTGGATGCTTTCAAAACTTTGGAGAATCCAACACCAGACCATACGCACTCTGTGAACTTCAGGCCAAAAACTGAAAATGTTCGAAAGAGATTACGTTCTCTACGTTGAATTATCCACCGGGTACGTTCCGCAGTCCCTTTAAAGGTTAAAAAAAAAACAGAACGTTATTTGGGATCGATATCTAGTATTTATCGCCTGTTATTCAGGCGATGACGCATAAATAAACACGAGAGCCGAGCCGTGGAATCTGCGATTTTACCAGATATTCCATTAATGCGTATCTCGTTCCGGCTGCCAAGGAATTTTCGTGTATCCCAGGCGGCACCGAAAATGACATCACGAACACTCTTTTGACAGCTCCCGCACGACAGCCAATAATCATGAGCCAAGAGGTAACTGGAAGTAACTGGATTGGCGTTGCTCGAGGTTATCTTCTCACGGTGCAACGGCGAGCGATGAACAGCGCGCCATATTGCGTATGACGACGTCGATATCCGCGAGATTCAACATCGTGACGAACGCAGTTTAAATACTCAAATATTAAAAAAAATTGTATGATTAGAAATTTTATGGAAATGTAATAATTATAAATGACGTTGATTAAATGTAATCTAATTATATCTATGGAACAATGCTATTAGAAAGATTAAGTGAATACATATGTAGGTAACACGAATATTTTTAATATATTTATCTGCAAACATTCGAATTAAATAAACAATGCAAATATCAAATTGAATGTATACACAAAATTATATTTTTGTAGTATTTGAAATATTCTATTGTGTTCAACAAATAAAAGAGGGATAGTTCAATTTTAATAAATTTCTCAAACACAATGTTCATAATAATTTGTACATATTTATATGTATACAGAGAGAGGGGTTGTCCCATTTTAAAAAGCAAACCTAGATAACTTTGAAGAATTGTATGAAAGGATTTTCATTTTCTCGCAAATACAACCATGATTTTTTTTTTACACTTCCCTCTAATCTTTTTTTCCAAAGTTATTCGGGTGTGACTTGTAAAATAGGGCACCCGGAATATTGCACAAACAGTAAATTTATTAGATATCGTATATAAAACTTGCGTATATAATTTGCATCTTGTGAAAAAGCACGGTATATATATGTAGATGATTTATCTACGTAAATAAACCGACATTCGGAAGAAAAAAGAATTAGGTTTTCTATAAAAACATTTTTTTTACTACATTTGTTAAATTTTAATTGCTCTCTTCCTCTTTATTTTACAAGTATTCGTTTTTCAATCCCACGTTTTTACTCGTAGCTCCGGTTCGAGTATCGACCAGTTCGGCGAATGTTTTTCACTAGATAGCCAATTGAAGTCGTCGATGCAGTTCCAATTGTTAATCTTTGGATCGAGGCCGGCTAGATTAAAATGACTCGTCTGATCTTCGTAAGACCAGTTGTAAGGTGCTACACGTATCTTCGTACAATCTTCTATGATCGCCCTACTTGTGACGTGTAAATAAATAGTACAATCCGTCGACGAGTGTAATCGTAGCTGTTGGCATGCGAAGGCGAATACACAGTCACTGCAGTCGTGCACGAAAACGGAGGACGTCACCGGTCCGACTAATATAGTGCAATGTTTCAGATTCACCATATGCAGGGTGCTCGGTGTACCATATATCCGTACGGTACAGCGAACCAAATCAGAAAGTAGAATGTCATTCTTATTTACATTCTCGGCGTCCAGCACCATTCGCTCGTTCACTTTGCCTAGCAGCATGCAGGCGCTGTCTCCGTATTTGTTCGACAATTTGTTGTTTTGCTTGGTCGTGCCGTTCACGATGCTCTCAGATATCTTAAGATCCTTTAAGCCATCCGTGATGTCGTGCCCCTTGTCGGAGGGCTTCTTCACAATTCTACGATTTTTAAAACCGAACTTTTTCTTAGGCAGGAGCTTCATCTCCAACTCAGAAGCTTGGTTCTCCAACGACTGCAGGTTCTCTTGGGCGCGTCTTATATCGTAAACCTTTAAAAACATTTTAGATTGCGATAAATAGTTCTTAAGCAGCTGGATCTCCTTGTTGGCTTTGTCAAAGATTCCTGGCAACGCCGAGGAGGGAGTACTGGGCGCGTCGTCCAGCATATCCTTGATTTTCTTGCAAGAGGAGTAAAACGTGTCTTTGAAGTAACCGCTCTGCTCGGATTCCACGGCGAGCGACTGCCGTTCCTCCCGCCGCCTCTCGATGACATTTTTCCGCTCCCGATCCCTTTTCGTAATACGATCTGGTAAACTTTCCTCTATAAACTCCGTGGGATCCATTTCGGTATGTACAAATGCTATGTCTTAGTGTTGTTTGCGCTGTTTTGGGTGTCAAAATCCTTGAAACTCCTCGAAACGTTTGTTGGCTTGCCTTCGTTCATAAAGTTCTCAGGTTTTGGTTTATAAGATAGTTTGAAAAGACTTTGTTGCTCTGACGAATGCGGCGGAAGATGCTGCAACAATTTAATTACAAATAAAGAAAGGTTTATACGAAAGCCAGTTCTTCATTATAAATCTAGATTCCTTAAATTAAAATAC